>NW_027114505.1:481818-487883 GCF_000696795.3 Halyomorpha halys | reverse complement strand
TATTCTCATTTATATTTACATAATATTTTACCCCCCTTAGTTTATTTTTTTGTATCTTATTATCCAACATTTTCAACATATTTTTAGTTGTTTGGTGGCTCTTTTAGCACTGATGAAGCCCAGCAAAGTGGGGAGAAATGTTGGAAAATAAATAGTCATTAACAATTTATTGTGCCTTTTGACCACTACCCCCAAACCTCTCCACACATTTTGAAAAATACAATTAATCATTTATATGAATATATGATATCTATTATCATATTTCTCAAAAACAGAGTATAATTATCCTTTAAGTTTTGTTTTTATTTAAGTTTTTGAGATCCTTAAATCAATAATGCATTCTATTATAGATGCTATGCTGCCCTTGGAGACATACCTAAAACTCATTTCTTAAGTGAAACACTCAAAATTGCTGAAGACTTTGCCAATGAAAATGGTATTAATTCATTTATTTTATAATAACAACTATTTTGAAATATTTTAATTCTGTTTTCAACCCAATTGGCTCCAGGTGGGGATGGTATGGATTGTCCAGAGGTTTGGGCAAGGATGGCAATCCTTAACAAAGATTTGAAGACGGCTGAAGCAATTTATTTGGAACAGAACAGGCTCGACAAAGCACTAGATATGTACAAAGATCTTCATAAGTGGGAGGAAGGTAAGACAATACCATGAAATCTCTCAAATGTTTTTTATTATGGAGCAGAATTGAATCTGTCAATTATTAAGAAACAGTAAGGAATTTTTAAACTATCATTTCCACTTTGCTTTAGTTTCATTAAAATCTTTGAAGTAACATTTCTCCGATGAGTAAACTGCTTTCATTAAAACAACAAAAAGATTGTTATTAAGCGTTATGAAAACAGTTGAGAGCCACGTGAAAGGGATTTAACCAAAAAAACCAATTAAAGTTAAACAGTAGCATTTATTATCCTTAAAAACTGTGGCAGAAACCCAAAAATCATGGCAGAATAATTAGAACACACATGGTTTAGTCATTCTTGAGCTTGAAACATGTTAATTCACAGCATAATTTTACAAAAAGCAAAATAATTGACTATGTTCTATATTTAAAAATTTTAATTTATCTAAATAGATAAATAGTATTTATATAAAATAATTTAGATCCAAATAAGTGTAAGGCCTAATTTTTTTTTTTTTTACATATACAGTGTAATTTTGGTAATCTGAACTTCGGTACTCAGAACACTTCTGTAATCCGAACTGGCATAAAAAAAAGTTTTTTTGAAAAACTTAGCAGGCAATAACATTTTTGTTTTCAAATAAAAGTGCACATCTCTAAAGAAAATTTTTACACAGTTTTGATGTCGGGTAATCTAATTCCTACGGAAGTGTTCATGTTAATATATTTTGTTGGAATTAGCAATACATAATATCTATTGTATAAATCATTTGATTCTGTAAAACTAATTTAATTAATAGTAGAAATATGTATAATACAAATTTTGTTAGCGGAATCATTTTTTTATTTTATTTTAACCAAGTTTTAAATAAATCCATACAAAAGATTATTTTTTATTGTTATTTATACTTTTTTTAATTTATAAATTAACAGTCTTATAATTTTAACAAATTAAATCATCACTTAGTATTACTGAGGATGTAAAAGAAAACAATTTTTTTTTTAATTTTTTAAAATTTCAAATTTTTTATAAAATATGAAAAAATAATTAAATAAATAAAAATAGTAATGTACATTCATATTTCTGAATTTTTGTACAGTATTTTTCCTAATACTTTCTTTCTTTAATTCGAACTTCTCAGTAATCCAAACAACACTCTGCAGCAATTAGTTCGGATTACCGAGATTATACTTTATATGTATTTTCTTACTATTTTAAGTGTATGTATATGTATAATTTTTTTTGTACAAGAACAAAAATTAGTTCCATGAATATGGGACAGAACATTCAGAGGTTTTACTGTATTATTTTATTTTATAACAATTAGATATTATAATCCTGTCTACTCAGATCTTCTAATTCCAAATATAATTGCGGATCAAATAAGTTAGAGGAACTAAATAAATAATAATTTTAATACGGCTCAAAATCATGTTTGTAGCTCTTATGTTGGCTGAAAGGAGTGGCTTTAGCAAGTTCAGAGAGTTGAAAGGGGAGTATGTGACGTGGTTACTGTCAACTGGGCAGCAGGAGAAAGCAGGGCAAGTGAAGCAGGAAGACGGGGAGCTATTGGAAGCGGTTGAGCTGTACATGTCTGCAGGTCTACCAGCCACAGCTGCTAGGTTTGTTCCTCCACTTATTTAACTCTTCATAAAAGTTTTAGGAACAAAAATTAAATTTTTTAGGGCATAATACTATAAAAATTTTACCAGTCCTTTACGAGATAGAGAGTTTCGGTGTGATTTGAGTTCAATTCTTAGCTGAATCCGTTTATATTTATTTTGTGGTAGACACACACAAAATCAATCTTGACACTCCCATTCTGTTTTTTATTGGATAGTAACCTCCATGTACATATCAGAAGTTGGCAAAAAGATTAAAAGTAAATAAAAACTATAGTTTATGGAAAAACCTATCTCATGAATTTCTCTTATGTTCCATGTCTTGATTTTTGAGGCAGAGAATGGTCCATTTTTTATTTGAAGACAAACAGCTGCTTGAATACCAGCTGTTTCTCATAGCTATTGACTCATTGGCTCCTAAACTAAGTTATAGCTATTGGAAGACAATAATGGAATCAATTTAATTTTTAATTATCTTCTTGGTCAGATTTGATTCACGAAGTTATGCCTTATTATTTTGAAACAATCCATTTCTACCAATCCCACTTGCAATGTTTCTTCCTTACAGCATTTCTATGGCTGATGGCAGTTCCACAAACTGCATTTTATTATTTATTTATGTATATTTATTATAAATCTCTATTGATTCCTTCGAACCGACCAACAATGCTTAGAAATGTATTACTATACATTTAAATCAAGAACTGGATACCACAGACTCCCTTGATATGGTATGCTAGATATAATTGTTTATAATTATTCATTGAATATCCTTTCCAATAGTGTCATGTTCACCAAGTTACTAAGTTATGCTAATCAGGTAGCATGTGAGATGTTTAAACTATAAAATAAAGTCATTTTAGCATTAGGTTATATTTATAACTGAGATATAATGATATAAGAATGAGCTGACTTTACATGTTGACTTAATTTCCATTCTCTTGAAATACTGTGGATTGAGAATACCAGATAAGACCATACATATTCTATTGACTCTAACTTTTATTACTTTGCCATACAAAATACTATTTTAGGAATATTACTTAACTTTAGTTTGTGGCTGGTTTCAGGTTTGTCGGTTCAGGTGGCTTTGGCATTTCCTACTCATCGGCCTCGTTTCAGTGGAGTCCCTGGCTCAGGTGTCCTTTGCTGTTCTTTCTACTGTACTATCTCAATGTTTCCCTAAGAGTGACTCCTTTCCTACTCCCTTGATGGAATTCTTATCCTCCCCTTTACTTTCCTTCCAGCCATCTTATTGACTAATCAGATTTTGGGGTGGAACCGTGGACCCCATCCCTACACCTTGGGTGGTTTTTTTTGGCATCCAAAATATTTTATTCCCTTCCGCTTATCTCTATGGCTGGTCATAATGTAGGTCTAGCCCCCTATGTAGTGTATTACCTGTTCAGTAAGTGCTTTATTGATCCTTAATGCCCCTGCCCCCCCCCCAGGTGCTAGCAGACCCTTTTACCTGCTATTTATGAACCAGCAAATGCCAATAATGAATACCCAGAATACCTATTTAATTAAATTTAACTTTTTCCTGAACTCGGTATTGTCAATACATAGCACATTGTTGCTTAATTTATTCCTGTTCATGAAAGTATTTTATTATTTGTGTTAAAAATAAAATTGAGCCTTGTAATAATTATTATAAACTTAAAGGCTCACTAATAATCAATGATTATAATCTAGATGTTTTGAATTTTCAAAGATTGGTCATATCGCAGCCGGATATGCTGGAGGACCAGGTACTGATGAAGAGACTAACAACAGCTCTGGTGAACAGCGAACTGTTCCTTCAGGCTGGGCAGGTATTTGAGGCAGCAGGTGACAACCAGCGAGCTATGCACTGCTATCGCCAAGCCAGTGCCTTTGCCACTGCCTTGCATCTTGCGAGGGTAGTAGCACCACAAGGTAGGTAAAGATTTATAAACTTTTGGTATAGTATGTGCGATCAAGAAACAATATTTCTTCATCAACCATTTTCTTAATACTTCATAAGAACTTATTAAAATTCTGTATTCATAATGATATGGGTCCCTCTCCAATCCATCAATTAACCATTGGATTACTTAATCTCAAAATTATACAGTCATTGTCAAATGTACTTTGAATTGGGAACCAATGTTCAATTTTTTCTAGTTTTAATTTTTTTTGGAAGTTTACAGAATGATATTTTTCAATTACTAAGATTTTGATTTATTATTTTACTATAGAATATTAAGATTTCTATACTATAGCATATTAACATTAATATTATGGTTCATTTATTATTATATAATTTTTTATAGAGGTTGTATCCCTTGAAGAAGAGTGGGGTGATTATCTGGTTCAGACAAAGCAATTAGATGCTGCTATCAACCATTATATCGAAGCAGGGCAGACTATAAAAGCCTTAGATGCTGCAATTGGTGCAAGGCAATGGAAGAAGGCTGTCCAAATTATACAGGTGTTATTTCTTTTCAATAATGTTTATCCTAATTTTTAATGCTTTTAGAGAACATTAAAGGCTATTATTATTCACAATGAAAATGAAAATCTGTACTGCTGGAGGATGAGGGGTTCAGTACTTTATAAAGAAGTACTGTTTTTAGAACAAAGTTTGTGCATCAATGTGATTTGTTTATGATCACGTTCAACAGCCAGATATCTCTCCAATTAAGGATACCCACAGAGTTGAATCACGACTACAGTAACAGAATAAATAATTATCTGCCACAGCTGGATTCGAACCTGGTTCTTGGAGTTAGTAGTGCAGTGCCTTAATCTCTGAACCACCCCGCTCCCCCTATTTTTTCAAAGCATTATTTTATGACCACATTGTTAAGAAATTTTACATTATATTTCTTTATATATTGACTTATTGTATTTTGTTTTACAGGTTATAGACGATGTTCATATGGTAGCCAATCAATATAATCAGCTGTGTAGCCATTTTGCATCTGTTAAAGATTTTGAAATAGCCGAAAAACTTTTTGCTAACGTGGGTCTTTTCAAAGAAGCAGTAATGATGTACTTCAATGCTGGTAGGCAATATTCCTTTTGAATTTTTTCTTATTTCCTTTAAATTTTCTCTTCTGTACAACCACCTCCATATGTCAACAATCAAATGACAAAAATCATCTTTCTTATAGATGTCTCTTATGTAGTAGTTTCATCATATTTAATTTTTTAACAGTTGAGATCATTTGAACATAATAATTTTTTTTATGTTAAATTAATTATGAAAATGTGATTTTCATAGATTATGTATCAAGTTTTTTTTACTCTCTCGATTTAGCTCTACACTTACTTGGGAATGCTCCAAATGTGGGACACTGATTTCAATGAGACTTTTTTAAGTGATACTACGTTTAAAAAAATTTGATACATGTCTGAAGGTTCTTGTTAATGGGTTCTAGGAACTGAGAATAATAAATTTGCATAATTTTTTAAGTAGTTTATACTATTATATTCATGTTTTACTCTGCCTATTTTTGATAATTATTACATATCAATTGATTTTTTTGTAAAATAAAAAGCAAAACATTGTTGTTAACATTATATAATTTTAAATGTATAAAAATAAAAGACCTAAAGAAATTCAGGAAGATTATTGATTGACCGTGTGTAAAGATGAAAGGAATATGGTCCGGGTGCGGTCAAAAAAACTCAAATAGTAGAATTATACTATTTTATTGAGCCAACATTTCGCCCCACGTTGCAGGGCTTCGTCAGGGCAAAAAAAGATACAAACACATAGTTACAAAAGGAAAACAAAAACATAAGTGTAAAATAACAGGGGTATAAAATGTAA
>NW_027114505.1:478433-480588 GCF_000696795.3 Halyomorpha halys | reverse complement strand
AAGCCAAGACGTAGGGTGGGAATAGTGGATCTTAAAGATTTTTGAATTTTATCGGAAAGAATGGGGATATAGGGAAGCGACCTGTACTGAAAAAGAGGTGGAGTGGGTTGAGAAGGGTTGAGGACAGGAGGGATTCAATCCCCATTCAATCCCTCCTGTCCTTCCCACTAGCCACCTGTGCCAGTACCTGCACATTAAATTTGGATAACATTATGAGGAGTTATGAATATTTTTTTATAAACATGGCACTCCAGTAGAAAAGAAATATCTTCCAAAAATCCATAGTCTCTCCTTTTTAGTTATAGTCTAAATTTTAACGAGTTTTGTTCTTGGTTTTTCCATAGTATATTTGCAATAGAAGAATTTATTTTGAATGTAATTTTTTCATTAATTTGTTAACTCAGGAGAGTGGGAGAAAGCTTACCAATTTGCTACTGCCCATTTAGAAGGTGATCTCATCAAAGATATGTTTAAGCAGAAAGCTAAAGAGGAAGAGAGTATGGCAATGTATAAAGATGCTGAAATATTGTACACGCTCATCGGTGAAGTTGGGCTAGCAATTTCCATGTACAAAACTTTGAGGCAATATGATCAGGTGAATATGAATTTCATATGTATCAAATAAAAAATATAAAACAATTTCATTTTTTAATATTGTTAAACTTCATACTCCTTTTATGAAAGTATGAAATTATAAGATATTATTTTCCAACATTATATGTTAAATATGCTTATGTTTCTTATATAAATCAGGATAATTATATATGTACTTTACAAAATGAAATTACACTGTTTAAAAAAATGGTTTTTATCAGTAACATTTAGATCAATCTATTATTAATGCTCACAGATGTTACGACTTGTTAAAGAGTACAGAAGTGATCTCTTGGTTGCAACTAACCTTCACTTGGCCAAGCAATTAGAAGAAGAAGGAAATTACCAAGGTAATCTTACACTAATTTAAGGTGGATATTTTGTGCCTAGGTTCTAAATATTCAATTTTTATTTCTTCCCTAATAATACTAATAAAAGATAAAATAGTTTTAATAGATTCAGTTTGCTTTTGTAGAAAATAGAACAATATTTTGGATTTTAAACAAAATTTGTGCACTTTATTCCCTTGTTACTAAATAACTCCAAAACTACTTGCTGTTTTGTTTTTAAAGTTGATAATTGGAGTTCTATCAGTGGGTAGATTCTCCACATGTTTTTATCATGTCACCTACAGCAAATTTACTTGTTGTATACATGTGTATACACTTGTAAATATCAATAAATAAATTATTAAAAAAAAAAAGTTGATAAAATGTTTTACAATTTAAAACCAAAATGAGCTCTGTACAACCATTTCTTTTTAAAATTCAGCTCTTTAAACATTAATCATTTTCCTTAAAAAGTCAAAATTTGTCATGAATGTCCCTTATTTTATGAAATTATGTCAACAATTTTTAGTCTATCAGAAGAATTATATTGAACAAATATGAATTAAATGTAATCACTTTTCGTTTAGGCTCAATGCTTCTCTTAAAACTGGCAAATGGCTAAAAATATTCATAAGTAGAATTTGAGAGAAAAAATTTTAAAATAAAAAAAAGTTCAACTTTTAAATATTTAATTTTTATAACATAATAAAAAAGATGAATATAGGCCAGAGTGTATAGAAAACAAAGAAATAATTGTACTAAAACATCAATAAACTGTCCAAGTGATAATCATTAAGTTGTAATAAAAAAAAATAAAATAAAATTTTTAGTGAACACTGTATAATATTTTATTTTACTCTCTCAGCAAATTGAAAACTTAAATTCTGAACAATTAGAAATTAGACGGTGAGTTGAAAACATCAAGCCTAAAGAGTTAGAAAAGTAAAGGAAGTACAATATATATTTTCTACACTATATTGAAAACAATAATACAATGTGAACTACAGAATACATATAAATTACAGTTACACAATTTGAGCAACGAGTTGTACAATTAAATGAACAGTTGTATAATTTGTAAAATTGGGCTTGATACTGGGGGTGCCCCCTAGTATGAAGTAAATAAATTCTCCACTTAAATTTTTGTATTCATTCTTTTTATCAAAGTTTAATTAAAAATTAAAAATTACTTGATTAATTTACGTAAAGATTTATTTTTAATTAAATAGTAA
>NW_027114505.1:434319-478380 GCF_000696795.3 Halyomorpha halys | reverse complement strand
AATTCTGTAGAAATTTTTAATTTGATAAAAAATAATTTAATTAATAATTACTTTTTGAAGATTTTTTTTTCTCAAATTCCATGTTTCAATATTTTGTCGGTTATGCACTATTTTAAGAGGACTATTGAATCTAAATATTCTCTTATGGGAAATTAAAGATAATTAAATTAATTTGAGATGATCACGACAATTTTGGACTTTTGGAGAAAAATGGTCAATGTTTCAATCAGTCAGGCATGTAGTTTTGGAGTTATATAATAACAACTAAAAAAATGCACTAATTTTGTTTTAAAAGTAGAAATATTGTTCTAGTTCCTATAAAAGTAAACTTTATAAATGGGACATTAAGAGTTAGATTATCATTGGGTATATAGTATCAAAATTTAATTGTTAATATTGTGCATCAGTATAATTAATGGGCATGGCTTTGAGATAGTGATTCCAAAAAACTTTATATTGTAATATTCAAAATTTGTTAAAATAAATTAGAAGGAAATTTAGTAGTTTTTATTTATTCTCAGATCTAAAATATAGCTTTGAAGATGATAAGGTTTAAATGAATAGATTAAATATTAAATAGATATGAGAATTTTATTTTAAATTATATATAATATTATTGACTCTTATCTCAGGGCAGATTTTCCAGACAATCAGAACACAATGACACTTAACTAAATTAATAGCTACTTTTACAAATGTAATTAAATCCTAGGTAGAGCAAACTAACCAATCATATATTCTTCTTTGATGACTGATGGTTCTTGATTTCTTCTTTTTAATGATGTTACTTCTGACAGTAAACAAAGGGTATATAGTATCAAGGTATATAGTCTTCTACTAATTTTCAGCATATGTTCAATCCACCGGCCATCCAAACTATGAGTCCTATCTTCCCTCAATTATACAATCTTGGATAACTGCTGATTCTTGATTTCTTCTTTCTAAATATCCACCACTAAGTAAAAAAAGGTGGTCAGCCCCACCAGCTTCCCGGAGACGTCCTATTTCCCCGCCATTCCAACCGACAAGTGTACTTAGTTCATTGTTCTATAGTAGATGCAACCACACACCGCACAACCGCTCTAAATCACTTACAATGATTAACGATGTAAATGTGAATAATTCATTGATAATTGTTATTGTCTTATTTTTCTTTTTAGATTAATTTGTACTATGATTGTGGTAGAGCAACAACAAAAGTTGAAAAATTTCAATCCACTCACCCAACAGTAATTCCAAAAACTTTAGAAGGATGTTTATCCATAACTTCTGAATCATGAAATTTATTAGCTTGCTTTTTGGTTGAATAAAAGAAAATCAACAATTATTAACGTTGATAAATAAAATAAAACATACTAAACACTATTTATATATCAAAATTAACTATTCATAAAAAAAAAAAAAAAAAGATATTACAATATATTTCCTCTATCTTCATAGATTTGGGTTTTAATGAGAGTTAGTAGCTAGTAGAAGTTAGCTAGGGTGGGATATAGGTAATAAGGGTTAGTGGTATCTGCATCTAACTTCCGGACTATTGTTTTGACAAGGTTCGGTCCAAGATGGGACTTATGTAGACTTTACGTAAAATTAAGTTAAGTAATTATGTTTATTATGTAAAGAAATAATTTATTGTCATATAATCTAATAGCTGTTATGGTCCACAGGTGCAGAAGAACTGTATATTGCAGCTGGTGAATGGGCTGCAGCTGTCAATATGCTGAGAGCGAGAAAGATGTGGGAACAGGCGTTTAAAGTAGGCTTTATTAGTTCCAAATATTTCTATTTTATAAAATCATCAAGTCCTCCAGAATAGACAAATTTAATTTTCCATTCCTCGTTTATATTTAAAAAATTAATTTAATTATTTCATGGCTCATTTCTTACCTAGATTTGCAGTAAGTTTTTTTAGAGTAAGAATCACTAATTGGGTTTGATAGTGCTTAAATATAACTAATAATAGCCAAAAGCAGCTTTCAGTTTTGTGAATTTTACCCTTCTGACTGTTAACCCATTCGAGACAGCACATATTTTTGGAGACCATCCTAGAATCCAAAAAATTATTTTTACTTTATATTGGCCATTTTTGATTTAAAAAAACATGTTTGCAATAGAAATCAGTCGCTTTGTAACTCCCTTTGTACAAATAAGATGATTTCACGCGGTGTATGCAGGTAGCTCCTCTGAATGTTTTTTTTATGAGGGACGAATTACACACCAGGTATGCAATATAAAATAAATAATTATTAAATTGAACAAAATTTATTCCAAAAATAGTTTTGGATAACATGAAATCCTTATTTTAGGTTCAGTAATGAAGAAAAGAATATAATTATAGATAAAATGAAATAAATAAAAATAAAATAATATAAACCTAAATAAACATAAATCTTTAAGAAGCAGTACAAGATAATGAATTTTTCTGGAAGGATGGCTCTTACTTTTGTTGTACAGAATGATAACCCTTGAAACAATCGCTCAAATATAATCCAACATGAAACCCACATCAAATTTTATTTTTACACACTTCTAGGATAATTTTAGTTTTAAACCAGTCTTGGTCTAATGGCTGATTCTACCATAATGACTGATAATTGCAATTCAAGATCATTGCACATATGGTGTGCAGTCAATCCTTTTGTTTCAGAAATGTATTGCTCAGTTAGTGTGCAATTGGTCTTGAATGGGTTAAAATACATTAGATATACTATTTTCTCCATTGGAAAAAATACCACTTCGATCTGATACTATTTTGTGTAAAGTAAATTTATTATATAAATCAAAGAAAATAACCAATGATCTAATCAAGAAAATCAATTATATATTTATGATACTATTACTGAATAGGTTGCGAAGCAGCATGGTGGAGATAAGGCTGGAAGACATGTGGTGTTCGCATGGGCCAAATCACTAGGCGGAGAGTCAGCTGTGAAGCTGCTCAACAAGTACAACCTACTGACAGCCTGCTTGGAATATGCTTGTGATAGCAACCAGGTTATTGTTGTCTTCAATGATTTATAACAAATCAAAACCAATCTACTAGGATGCATGTTATCTAACTAGTAAATTATGTTTTATTAAACTGTTGTAAATTTAATTTTTTCAGTTTGATTTTGCATTTGAACTGGCCAAAGCAGGGAATAAATCCAAACTTCCGGAGATCCACCATAAATATGCTCTTTACCTTGAAGCTAGGAATGAGCTGGAAACTGCTGAAGAACATTTCGAAAGGAGTGGAAAGTTAAAAGATGCAGTGATGATGTAAATATCTTCTATCATTTTATAAAACTATCTTACTAATAACTAAAAACAGGAAGAAAAGCGGATATCTGCTGAATCTAAAGCACTAAATTGCAGTGATGTGCATACAATTGAGTGTTGACGAAAGAAATGTTTCAACACCAATCCAAATTTATAATCAAACTGGCAAACTCATATGGAATAGACTTTGGAAAGGAAAAATAGTGCTACATATGCTCTCACCAGTTTAATAGTAGTTATAACTCGTGTTGGAATAAACCTATTATGTTGGAGGTGATGATTGGGGGTCCTGTCAGAAGTAGAACACAAGGTGAATTTTTTTAACTGTGTAATTTGTACCAAAGTTTCGGGCTTTATTGTAGACCTTCAGGAAAACAAGAGTTGAGTGAGATCAGGTCATGAGGTAAGTAAGAGAGTGAAAAATTATATGACTGTCTATGTTGTTGACGATCTATCTGATCTGTGTGCTTTTTACTGTGTTAGAATTCACAGGTCTTAACAAACCATGTTCCAGGAGAGGCAATGATATTGATTGAGGATGGGGATCATTGCCTCTCCGAGATTCTTCAAGATGAATCTCAAGTACTAACAACATTGAACTAAGATATGAAACTTAGGCATTGCAAGGATGGAAACCATGAGTGGAGGGATGAAACTCTCTAAAAAAAAAAGTCTTGTTGGGAATAGAGAATTTAGGTGAGGTGATGAAGCCTCACTCTGGGAAGGAAGGTTGAATGCATGGTGGGTCATCTGTAGCTGAAGGAGTTAAGGCATAGGTTTTTGCAACCTCAAAACTGCAGGGTGGTGGTACCACGAAACAAAAATTTGACCCCTCCTCTCCATGGTTAGAATAGATTTGTATCCCTGTAGATAATATTCCTGTATGTCAGAAATAACCAGTAAGCTGGAATATGATCAGGAAAAAGATAAATTAAAAACCAGTATGTTCCAGTGGATGGAAGATAATAGATCCAATAGTAATATTTTAAATTTTAAAAAATGATTCTCATATGAAGGAGAATAATTTTTTTACAGTAGTTTAATAAAATTACTATTCATAGTTTTTATTATTATTTACTATACTTGGAATTTGTCAGGTACATGGACCACAAAAAATGGGATGATGCCGAGCGTGTAGCTGAGAAAGTGAATGAAGAAGGTTTGGTAGATGGTGTCCTTCAAGCTAGGGCCGTTGAAGAGTTCAACCTCCAGAACTATTCCAAGTTCGAAGCCCTTTGTTTGAGAGCAAGGCGTCCTGAAACAATTGTCAACATGTATAAAGTCAGTATTGCTTAAATTTATTTATTTATCATAAGTTAGATTTTTAGAGGTTTTTTTGGGGGGAGTAAGCACATAAGTAAAAAAATTGTTGAAAGTTTTATAGGCTTTACAGTTAAGAAAGCAATTATCAATTTATAATTTTTTCTGTATTAAAATATTTCAATTGGAAGTTAGTTGATTATATAGAATTGAAGCATAAGATGGTCTAGGTGGCTTTCAAAAAGGACCTCAATATAGTAAAAAATAATTTATTGAAAGCTAATGTTGGGACCCATAATGCCATTGAGCCACATTCGAGCCATATTATTTAGTTCTGATGAAAGGGACTTTCATTGTGTATCGAGACAATAAATATCTTATTTTAAGCTTCTTTGTTACTGTTGTTTGAACCATAAATCCTGAAATATTTCAGACTATAAATATTTGTGTAATTAAATTCCATAATTTACTATCTGTATAAGTAAATAATTAAAGATTACTGTCCAAAGAATTGCTTCATTAATTTTAACACTTAAGTTAGCATTTTATCAGCTTTTCCTATAAATAAGATAAATATAAAAAGTTTTATGTAAACTTGAACAATAATATAAAATAAATACAATATTCAAACATTTTTCCATGTTTATTTTGATTTCTTCAATTGATAGGAGACAGGAATGTGGATGGATGCACTAAGAGTGTGTAAGGAATACCTACCATCAAAGCTGTCATCCGTGCAGGCTGAATATGACCGAGCAGTTGGCTCAAAGGCCTCCAGGGATGCTGGGCTTCTCTTATCTGAAGCCAGGCAGTGGGAGGCTAGTGGCCAATATGCGACAGCTGTCAGCTGCTATCTCAAGGTTCTTGTTTTTCTTTATAAATTAATTATTAATTATGGTACGGTGATACAAAAGTAGATAAATTTATTTTTGTAAATGTTTACACTTTATTTCGTATCCTCTTTAAGATAGTGCATATTAAACCCCTCAAAACCTACTAAGTTAGTGTTAAGTTTCAAAAGCAGATTAATCCCTATAATAAAAAGGCTAAACAATATTTCACCAAATTTTTTTTTTTAAAAACAACGTTTTTGCTATAAAGCCATCATCAAGTCTACAGAAAAATGGACTAAGTTTAGTGAATAACAGAAGTCAACAGTATGGCTTTATAGCTTTAACACTTTTGTAGAGAAAAAAATACTTTTGGTGAGAAATAACACCCAAAAGCACCTTTTTAATAATTGTTTTCACTTAAAAAATATATAAAGATTAGGGGAAAATCAAAACGGTCACTCAGGGGACCAAATGGACGAGTATTTGTTTTCAGAAAAAAATAAAATAAAATACTTTTTGGTGATTGTTATAAAAATTACATAATCATTGCATATTTTTTTTTTTTTTTTTTTTTTTACATATTTGTTTAATAATAATATAAATAATAAAAGTAGGGTGTCAAATTCTTATACTTAGGGCTGGATACTTTTCCTCTCAATGGAACATGTAGTTTTTGTTTCTTTTGTATTGTTAAATACCTAAAATGATACTTAGTAACTTTTTTTTTCTATTGTGAGAAATGTAAATCCTACAGCTTGGGTATATTGTTTGTTATTGGTTTTATAACATAACTTTTTAGTCTTGTAGACAAGGGCGTACCCAGGATCAAAACTAGGAGGCACGCCATGGTCATTTAGGTTGTGACATTTCAGCATGGAAAATGAAACTAAAATTTTAAGAAAATTGTCGTAGTGCTTTGTTAGCTGTTATAATCATTTTTTTGGAGAAAAAAAAATAATGATGTGTAAAAGTAATACTTTTTTTTTTAATTGTCATGAGTTTTTTCCTAGTCTATTGGCATTTTTATCGATTTCCTTACCAAAATGGAATAAATCCAATTTGTATAATTTATTTTAAAATTTGGTATTTAGAATAGCTTAACAACACTTTATAAATATTTTCTTATGTAGTTTAAAACTACTGATTCAATAATGATTGTTTCGAAAAACTAATTACCAAAATTAGGCATTTTTTGGGTTTCCTGAAAATTTTTTAAAATTTGGATTTATTCCCTTTTGCATCTCAATGCCTCAATTGCCAAATTTAATTAATCAGATCATTTAAAAAATTATTGTTTGTTCATGTCAATTGACCAAGTCTTCAGAGCTATTTACAGTCTTCATTTTCTCCACATTTTTAATGTTATGTTTCATTGTAGGTTAATCCTTCAAATTGCCCCGACCATAATACACTTGTCAAGTCTCTCGCTGAAGCTGCCAGGCTCACAAACAACTATTTAGATGGAGAAGAAGCAATTGAAATCGTTAAAGTATTAGGTAAGTCAAATATTCGTGCTGTTTCATAAATATTTATATTTGCCCATGCTCAGCGGAAAAGAGGTGGATCCATAAAAAATTAAATGTTCCAAAATATTAAAATACTAAAATGCTCATTGGCTCCGGGTATGGTCAAAGAAACCTCAAATAGTTGTAAAACTATTTATTATGAGACAACATTTCACCCCACCTTAGAATTAGAAGGCTTCATCAGGACTAAAAAAAATATACAAACACTTAAATGGGGTTAAAATAAGTAAATAATGTCAAGAATTTAAATAAAATTTACAGTGTAGCTTAAAATTAAATAAGAATAATGAAAGGTTTTAGGCAATTAAAGAAAATGGAAATAACAATAAGTAAAAAAGAAATATAAAAATACAGGCACACAAGAGATGAAAAAAGGGAATAAGAGTAAAATCGATTCTTGAGTTATTTCAGTTTTCTTTAATTGTCTAAAACCTTTTGTTATTCTTATTTAATTTGAAGCTTCACTGTACAATATTTTTCAGCCCTAATGAGTAATGTGGGGGGAAATGTTTATTAAAAAAATATATTTTATAAAATTTAAAAAGAAGTATCTTCCTCAAACGAAAAAAATAAAATAACAAAAAAATAAAACTGATTCTTTGTTACAATGGTTATTTCAAAGTGTATCAAAAAGAATTAAAGAAATTGAAAAAAAAACTTTCATGCAAAGGGGGAAAAAAGTAGTTCGTACAAAAAAATAAAACCTATTGAATTGACTTATAACCTTAATATGCCATAGTGTAATTAATGTAGGAAAAAAAAATTCACTTTAGTCCACATAGAGACTTCTGACATAATTTTCTTTGTGTGCCAAAGCTGGTACTCTGTCTCCGAACTCAGGTTGTCCGATATCTCCTTTTGAACACAACTTCTGGGAGAACCCAGAAGTAGCAAGACAAGCCTTAAAATCCAACAAACAATCATAAATCTAACCAAGCGGCAAAAGCTGCATCATTGATCCTACTTTGATTGCCCCCACAACGACCTTTATCCTCTGATGACAATACAAATATAAAATAAATGGCAGGCAACTTGGACCAACACAACAGAAAACAAATTAAGAGTACAGTACATCCAAGGAAGACATCAACCCAAAGCTGCAGATGGAGCAAAGTAATACTGACCAGACTACGAATTGGACATTCGACTAACCCAAGAATACTTACTGTCAGGAACATCTAAACCTGAATGTAGACAGTGTAACATACCACTAACTGTTAAACACATACTAACAGACTGCAGGCATTTGATGGATACCATATCATTTGGCAACATTACTTAACAATAGTAGCCTTCATATTTTGGAAATATTTTATTACCTCAAGAAAACAAATATCTCCGAATATATAGAATAAATTTGATTTATTTACATCTTTATTACATCAATTAATATCACTTAATGTTGTGGAATGAATTTTTTTTCAAATTAACTATTGCTATGATATCAGCTAATATATTCTAATAGATCCTAATGATATTAGGAATGTTTCTAAGATTGAAGCTCAGTCAGTATACTCAGGCAAACACCATTGCTGTGGATTGCCTTATATTTTATAAAAAAAAAAAAAAAAAAAAACCTTTCCAATCAAGGACAAGCTGAAATTGTCATTCTGACCCAACAACCTTACGTACAAACTCACTTTGGCACTGCACTCTGTCTCTCCCAACTACTCTCCAAGAGTAGTTTATCTTCATAAAACTGCAAAAGATTTTAATTTCTTTAATTGATCTTACAGAACAAAATTTGACTTGCAAAAAAAAGAATTTTGATCAATGATGATCAAAATATTTTAACATACTACTTCTATCTTAAGTAGCTGAACAAGTAAAAAGGACTTGGGATGCCTAATAATGCTATTTTTAAACATTAAAAAATGTTTGTTTTGAATATAAGGAGGATTATATATAGATTATTAAAACTGACATTTTATTCAAAACATGATTTTTTTCACTTCCAAGCATTACTTATATTGAATTTTTTATTGCTTATGTCTATTAATTAAAAAAAAAATAGTCATATCTCTTTTATCTTTAGGAGCTCGCCTTATAGAGGTGAAGCAGTACAACATCGCAGCTCAGTTGTACATTGGTGTTGACATGATCAAGGAAGCAATTGATACGTTTATTGCTATCGAAGAATGGCAAAAGGCTTTAAAAGTTGCAAGGGAGCTCGAGCCCAAGTAAGTGATTATTAATCCAATGTTATCAACAGACCATTGGTGGTTGACTCAAGACATATTATGACCCTGGAAAATTAGTATCGATCTTTACAACATAGATTTTATGACATAAGTTCATGGACGTCTAATATTTTCTCCTCCTATTTAGATGATTAAGTTTATATATTCTAATAGAGGACTAATTTTATGTTTTAAGTTTTTACTCTTGATTAATACCCATGGCAAAATTGATTTGCTTTGAGGTTCCAGAGCTATGTGGAGGAGCGATACAAGGAATCATTGCGACTTGGAGGCCGAGCAGATCAGCTGGCCGATGTAGACCTCATCAGTGGATTGGACCTTCTCTGCGAGCAAGGCCAGTGGCAACGGGCAATAGACATGGCTGCTCAGCACGGCTCTCCGGTCCTCAACAAGTATCTTGCGCTTTATGCGACCTATCTTATTAAGGTTTATCTTTTTATTATATAATATATTTTGACAGATAATATTAAGTTCTGCTACTTTAACTTTAACCCACGCAGTTAAATCTTGTTAGAAGATAACTTTAATTTAGGCGTTTTTCATCATTCTCCATTACCTTTTACCACTTTCTATGTTAAATATTATATTTTCTAAAATGTTTGGCTTTCCAACAGTATATAATAAGTCTATAGTACTACTATTATTTTCTGAAACATATTTTTCCTCTTATCTCTTTAAGTTAATTTTCAAACCCTTTCATAGTTTGTATTTAACAGTTGTTCACTAATAATAAAAATATGAAACAGTTAATTATTTCAAATAAAAAAAATTAAAAGTACTTTAAAGGAAGTTTTTTTTTTTTTTAAATCTCGATTTAAGCCCTGTCAAACTATTATGCAAAGGATAAACACTAATGATATTAAAAAACAATTAATTTTATATTGATGCACCGAGTTTAACCAAAATTATTATGACCATTTTTGAGAAAATTGAAAAATCAACTCTATAAAGTAGTACTTCTGGTAGGTCAATTTTAATGAAAATGTTGCTGTCACATCCCAGTCATACACCTGTCCTAAATATTTAATTTAAGTTTCATATGGCTTTTAACTAACTTTGAACTAGGCTGTTCACGCACTAACAGACTTTTTGTGAAACCTGGTTATTTGGACTCTGAGGACCTCAAAATGGGTATTTCTGTCGAAAATTCGAATAGGGAATTTTATATGATCGCAATACTTTCCCTTATTATACACTAGATACAGAGGGAAATGAAAATATAAATAATTACTTAATGTCTATTGTGTATTGTATGGTATATCTACTAACAAAAAAAAAATGTATTTCCTCTACTGAACAACTTAAATTGCTAAATTTCATACAATGGTGGCCCCTGGTGAATAGTGTTGGTTCCTAGTCAGTCAGGAACAGTTTTCTATCCCTCCAAATCTCATTCTCAGAATAATTGTCTATACCTTCGCGTAGAGATGAATTTTGGGTTCTTAGGCACAATAAAATAATAATCCAGCAAACCATTACAGACTCTATAACATACAAACATCAATAAATTATCACAACAAAATGCCTTCTCCAAGCATGCACTACATAAGCTGGTGTTTGTCTCGACTTCCACTTTTTCTCTCCTACCTGGCGAGAGTCCTCTCCTATGTTTAACATATAAATAAACATATCAATTTACTATTGCTAAATCCTTTTTTTTTAAATTGTTTATTACCTTGCCCCTCAGCTAATTTTATTAATTAACATTTAAATAATAAAAGAATTCTAACTATCTTGCATATTCAATGTATTGTGAATTTGATTACATAATTTCAACATAACAATACACCTTTTGCTGGACATTATGGTACTCACTAATATAAAATTAGAATGGTATATAATTAAATTTTCCAGGTCAATTGAGTGTCTTTACAAATTTCTTAATCTGATAGATTTGTTATGACCAATGGAAATTCCAATTATAGAAACAAATTCATAAAACACCCCTTTACAAAATTATAAATCTTATTAAGTTTTTTAATGTTCATGAATAAAAGAAGTTTCAAGACTTAATATAATTATGTCAGTTGTTTTAGAATCAGAACACATATTCCAACTAATTAACTTTCAAATTAATAACTAGATAAATATCGTTTTCGAAATGTTAAGTAGGAAACAATTGGAATTTGACCAGTACAAGTTTTACTGTTAGGAAACTACATTAATTCTTTAGTCAGCAATTTCCCTATTTCTATACTAACTATAAATACATCTATGTTTAGCTTATAAAAATATAATATGTATTAAATAAAATTATCTGCAACATAGGGCAGCAAGACTATGAGAGCACTTGAATTGTACAATGAATACAAACCTGCCGCTCTGCCTCAGAATTACAATATTTATAGGAAAATAGCGCTGGATACATTTTCAACTCCTAGGTCTAAGCAGTCATTTGAACAATGGCTAAAACTCCGAGACATGTTTCTGTCATTGGTATGTTATTATTTTCATCAATTTAAAAATCTTACCCAGCTCACTCTAATCATGTTTAATTTTATTTTATTTAGAATGAGGCTATGACTTCTAGTGCAGATAGCGGCACTCAAATTCAGGCAGAATTTGAACAGATCATGCTGATTGGACATTATTATTCGCTCAGGTTTTAGTATTATAGATTTTTTATTTTATGTTTTTAATTCTTATTTAAATACATGTGATGTGGTTGTTTATAAAAAAATGAATGTCACTGACTTTCCAATGTAGAGTTGAAACTCTACACTGGGCTGTTACTTTAAGATAATATCAGAAAGAAATCCTGACTAATTTTTTTCAAACCGAAGGAATTGTATTTAATATTCTTTGCATATCTCATTAACATTAGCATTTACTTCTTTAACATTTTTCTCTAAATATGAGTTTTTAAAATACTTTGAAATTTATATATTCCATACTGATATAGGTTCATCATAAATTGATTTTTTTGTGCTGGTCAGCACAACTTTCACTTTAAAAAATTAAATCAATTTGTTACCTTTATTTTTGTTTTTTAAGAATTTGAGCACATAATTAACAATCTCAATTACTCTATCCTTTGCTTCTCCTGCCATGCACAACAAGTTAAGTCTGCTGATTTCAACTTGAAAATTGTAAAATTCAAGTCCAAATATATCACTATTGTTTATGAAAAAAAAAAGCTTCTGACTTAAGAAGCAAAATGTGTCACAATTCAAAAAACCTCTTGAAAATATTGAAATAATTAAATTTATGCCGTTGTTCAAGAAAGATTGAGTACAGTTTAATTTAATACTGGCACATCTGATCTCATTGGGAAGGAAAAGGCATATTCGCTGACCAGACTAGCTGTAAAGGCAGATTAAGTCGTAACATCATCCAACAGCAAAGATGTTATTTCTTGGATCAAAGAAATTGGATGGAAAAAGTGGTAATATGGATGGTTCAATACAAGATACAAGTTCAGAATGGTACAGCAGACAGCCACACGTACAGCAAGAAACTTGAATCTGCCACAGAGAGAAAAGGTGGTTCTAACCAGTCTCCAGGTAGGCTATAGTCAAAATCAGCCATGGTCATCTCATAAAAAAAGAAGATGCACTAATGTGTCGCTACTGCGAAAATGATCCCATCAGGCATATTCTCACTGAATTGTATTGCTCAGGAGTCACACCGATTCTCTTCTCTGGAGGAAAATTATAGAAAATGAAAATGTGCCACTCTCTTTTGTGTGAAACTACACTATCTTTGGAACAGGTTTAGCTAAAAATCTAATAACACTTTTTTTTTTTTTTTTTTTTTTTGCAAATATTCAAGCAGCAATATGGGTTTTGATGTACCAGCCAGGAGTTAATTCAAAAAAGTTTCATCAGAATAAATTACGAGTAAAATAGAGTAAAAAATTACTTAAAAAGTATCTAACTGTACCACATGAATTGCGTCCGATAACTAAAATATGAATGAATGTAACCTAATTTTGTTATAAATAAATTGAGGCATGGAAATGGAAAAGGCTGTAAGTGCCAAAAATAAGATTTTGATAGGATAATATTGAAGAAACCAGCACTAATCGACTGGTAACAGCCGCAAGTTCCTAATTGAACAGTTTAGTTTCTGAAGCTGTAATTTTTTCATAATTTTAGAACAAAATGTGGCCAGCTGGCTGTTTTTTTTTGTTTTCCTCAAAACTAGTTTTTTGGTTCTTACAGCCTTTTACATTTCTACGCCTTAATTAATTAAGCCGTAAAATCAAAGTGGTAGTGTTACGTATGGCAGCAAGTATTAAGAGCAGAGATTCGGCTTTGCAATGGTTGCAGTAACATAAGATTTAGATAAAATTTGGAGGAGTTGTGAATGTTTTTGTAAATCTCCGACATCAGGAGAACAAACAAATCCTCTCTAAGATTAATTCCAAAAATGTCTAATTTTTGGCCAAGTTTACTTGAAGCATCTTTTGGTTTTTGTAATATTTGATGTATTTATACAATGAGCCATATTTTTTTCTTATTCTACACAAAAAACTTATTGATTAATACATAATATCCTTTAAATGACACCTTGGTTTGGAGCAAAGAGGAAGAATATAAATATAATAAATTGCTAAAATTATATCAATTTATTTTCCGGGCGCATAGCTCCCTCAGACACATGCTGAATATTTTTATCGACTTAATATCATAAAAAAAAGTTTCATTTAAATCCAGTGCTTGTTGCCTCCCGATGTAATCTAACATCTTAATTTGAAATTGGTACTAAGTTTCAAATTGGTAGTTGTTAAAACAATAACTAATAATTATTAATTTCTTCATTTTCTATTGGTTCTAAACTATATGTTTACTTTTTCAGGTTTTTAACGAGTAGCACAAAAGGTTTGGAAACCATTACGGCAAAGATTTCAATTTCCCTTCTCAGATATTCTGATTTGATCCCAGCAGACAAAGCATACTTTGAAGCAGGTGTTGATGCCAGGGTAATAACATAATTAGTTCATATTATGCGCACATTGTTCATCGTAAGAATAATTTTAGGAGTGCCATTTAAAAATTAAAGTTCATGACCTCCAAAATCAGCCCACTACTAATCTATACTGTTATGTAAAGCTAAAGACTTTGTTTATTTGAAAATCCTAATCTTTAGATTAGACTATCAGTATGATTTATAAAATATGTGACAGATAGGCCTTTTATCAAGAAAGGCTTAAGGCTATATATTGACCATAGAAAGCAGAGCAGTAATCATTTAATGAAAAGTTTAGGCATGTGGCAAAAATCTTACTATCGCAATTCCTATAAAGCTGAAAATTTTAAAGGTGGTTCTTTGAAGGCTGTAGATGTGCAATAAAACTGGGTTTGAAGAAATATCTTTCTTACATATATACTTTATATGTATATACTTTCTTACAAAAATACTTAACACTTAGAACAGATCATTCTATCAAGTGCATTCTGGAGAACATCCGCCAGTCAAGCTTTTTGGGAGTTTGAATATCATACTCAACACTTTTCCGTTATTAAAAAGAAATTGTTTTATGAGTTGTGTTTATGATTGATCAATTAAATATTGTTACAGGTTTCTGGAAATATAATAAAACATGAAGTGCATATATATTAATATATTTTCAGTAATTTATACTCTACGATTCTCAAGACTAGAAATAAAACCTTCGGGATGTCAAGACTAGATGCCAGCTGAGACTCTCCTAGCACACAGACTTCCTAGGCCAATCAGAGCACCACAATTGACTAAAATTAGAATCAAATCCGCCTCTCAGGCAGATGATCCTGTCCAATTGTTAAATTAAAAAGAAAACATGTATTTTCAGAGATGTTTGAAAAATACTTGCTTTTTGTGATATCAAATTTTCTTTTAGCTGTTGGTTGTTTTGTTTTTCTACATAATCTCTAGATTTTATCAAATTTACTAAGTGAAGTACTAATTCAGTATGTATATGAGAAAGCCACATGTATTCTAGATATCACGGGTGAAACCACAGAGTATTATACCGCTAGTACTATTTTAATAGTGCATAAGAAAAGCCACTTGTTCTCATTTTAATATTGTTAAGAATTTAAAATTTAAAAAAGTTAAAAAGAGCCAAGTTAGGAAAAATAATTCCTCATCTTCGAAATAAGCCTTTTTCCTTAGCATATTTTTTTAAAATATCTATAATTTTATTTCCAATTAAATATTTACTTTTTGAATCAAATGAAAATAAATCATTTTTCAGTAATCTACATAAAGCAAGATTGGGGATATACATATAATTTAAAAATAAAATGCTATCTATTTTAGGAAATTGGATGGGCAGCTGATGCTTTTGTACTTTTGAACCACTGCTTAGACCTATTAGAGGCTATTGAAGAGCAAAAGAATACAGTCGACTATCAGGATTTAAACAGAACTGACTTCCCAAAGGATGTCCCAATACCAGCAGCTCCACATTTATCTGAAGATGAAGTTGAAGACATTAAGCAATGGGTGTTATCTGTATCTATGGACCAGAATATGGAAATGGTAACTGATATAAAAATTTAATTTCACACTATTTGTAAATCCTAATTATTAATACTTTGTTTTTGTATTTACCTGATCTGTTAATAAAGTTTCAAGACTGGCCTTATAGTAAAAAATGTATTGAAAATTTTTATAAAGTGAACTAAAAATCTTCTACATAACACCATCGGGCATCAACGCACTGCTGCCACCATTTTTCTATTGTTCATGGAACCCTGGTACTCTTCAAGCGGAAGACATTTAAGACACATAGAGGATGCCTGGATAGCTGGAGTTGAATCTAATTTCTTCTTTCTCAGGTATTTATTGATTCAGGGAAACAAAAAGAATTCACTGGGAGCAAGGTCGGGACTTTAGAGTGGCTGGGGCAGGGACCAGGTTGTATTTGATTCGTAAACGAAAAATGAGTACTTGTTCTCGTCGTGTGAGTTGGTAGATGGCATCTCCGAGGCCGTGACAAATGTGACTCTTAATCCATTGTTGCCTTATGGTGCCTTTAATATGCATTTTTATTGTGTCGAGGCTGAAGTCACAGTCGAACTCCTCTTGGTCAGCAGGTCTGCCCTCTCGTTTCCAGCAAAGCCATTGCAGGATGATCAGGCTTTCAAGTTCCTTGGCTAGTTTTCTCAGGCCTTTTCCCCCCTTCGATTTGAAGGTCTGCAGCACTGATACTGCATCAGTAAAGAACATTATGTTTTAGTTTTCAGACCTCTTTAGTGTCCAAGCAGTTTCGATGCTTCACAGATAGCTTCTTGCTCAGCCCAATAATTCGAAGAAGCAAAGCCAGTTGAAATAGCCTTTTCAATAATGTTCCTTACAGGAAACTATAAATTGTATGGCTGACTCATCAGTATATACCTGAGTCAACTCGTCTTTTGAGTATGTGCTGTTTATGTATTGCAGAGAAAGACACCTCATAAGGTCCTCAGGAGTGTCCTTGTTTTTGATACCAAGGATGGTCAGAACGATTTATGTTCTCAGAGATTCAAGCCAGGGAGGGCTGTCTTCTACTACTTTTGATCATTCTATGGGCACCTGTCTTCCATGGACTTCAGAAGCAAACTTTGAAGAGTTGTGCAGAATTCTTCGCTGCTTTATGTGGCAGATATTTCTTTCTGCTACCCTTTTTTGAAAGAGATTGTTCGGGACAGACTTGGAATTTGTATCTAGATGGAGGAGTTTCATATCTCTCCTGTCCTCCATTGAGAGAACCTTCGTAAGGGTCACAAATTTGCCAATCAGTGTGGACTTCATTGGTTCTTTTATAATCCTTAGTTCACACACTTTCTCTAAATTTTCATCATTTTGGCTTGTTGAAGGTCTTCCAGCTAGGATATCGTCTTCAATGTACTCCTGGCCATCTTTAAACCTCTATACACCACACGAAAACCATTGTACATGACATGGCTTCTTCTTTATAAGCCTCTTGAATCATATCAAAAGTCTCTGTAGTATTTTTTTTTCAGTTTCACACAGAACTTTATTGAACACCGTTGTTCCAAGAGGTCCTGCCTTTTCAAGAATTTGACAGATGTCACTGACATGCATCCACATCACTTACAATCTACTCACTACACTGTCTCGGAGACAACTGCCTCTTGTCCAATCTGTTCGTGGATATCCCAATCTACTTCTTCATGTTGGTGGAACCTGTATGCACACCCTTCTCTAGTTTGCAAAAAATCAGTCTTGAAATTTTATGAACAGAACATGTATATAATTTCACGAACCTTAATATGAATATTTATATAGGTTTTCACGTAAATACAGAATATAGCTTGTGAATGTAGATTTACATTATTCTTTCATATCAATAATAGGAAGAAATCTCAACTAAGATAACAATAAAAATAACTTCAGTTTGTCAATGAGGCAGCGGAGAGAGATTCACAATTATCCCAACATTCTTATATTATTAAACATACATATTATGGCCAATTTCCTACAGTGATACTCCCCTCCGCCTTTTGATTTTTAATTTTCAGTAATCACAATTAAAGTGAAAAGTACTTTAAAAAATACCCACCCTAAGAATTATCAAAATTATAATAAAATTACTACAATAATGTTTGTTCCAATACAAGAAACTTTAATACCGAGGTACTGGAGTTGGGAAAGGCTGCACAAGTTCCCTTCCCATACCAGTTTGCCCAACTTAGACTCTACTATGTCTGTTAGTCTTTTTTTACTATATTAGGTATGATGAAAGAATATTTTAAAAAATTCAGATTTCGTTATATTAGATTTGATTATTTAGTTGAAAAATATGAAATTTCAAGAATTAAAATTTTAAAAAGAGACAGAAAACAATTAGGTTTTTAAAATATAAATGTGTGTATAATAGCTTCCTATCAGCTTTGTGTATTGCAAGAAGTTCATATTCACTATTATATAAATACTTCATTAGGTATTTGCAAATAACAATTACAATAAATGTGATACTTTCAGGCATTACCGCTCGACTCAAGAGGACTGTATGCAGCCAACTTGCAGGGAAGCCGACCATGCTTGGTGACTGGATATCCTGTTCTGGAACGCCAACGACTGTCGTTCAAACGGGAAGGAGCCGTAGCTAGTAGCACTGATTGGGCCAAACTAACCTCTGCACTCTCGTCACATCCCTACTTCTCTCAGATTCTGGCCTTCTTGACCTCATGGGCCGGTCCTCCGCCTGCATTTTCTTTTGTATAGGGTGTGCATCAAGTCTGGTTCCCAAAAGGGCTCATTTGACCTTTATGTCTGGTGGATAATTATTTTTATAAATATTGGTTTAATTTAGGAATTATATGTTCGGCTGGTAAGTGACCTTAGAGTTTGATGAAAAAGATTGCTCATGGGCAGTATACTGGATTTAGTAAAATTTACAAAAAAAAAATTGAAATATTCAGCTATTTCATATTTCTTATTATATATAAGTAATTTAAAGATTATATAGAAAAAACAAAGATGCATAATATTCCATTTGGACCCCAGAGAATAAGCTGCTTATTTTGGATAAAATGACTCACTGTAACTAATTAAATGATTATATATTATTAGGTATATGTGCAAAGGTATAACCTCGACATTTCATCTCTTAATATCATCATCTAAGCTGTGATGCTTCTAAGGCACAAAAAAATTCACAATACGATCACGAATCTTTAAAAAGTAATAAATTTCAACACATCATTTTAGAAACACTTTGTCTCAGCCATGGTTTTGTAGAGCACCTATATAATGTTTTATTCAAGAACTGATTTGAGATTTCTCTAGAATAAAGTATCAATTTTTTTTTTTTAAATGGTATAAAGTTTGCGTCAGAGTTATGATATATCATAGCATAAGGAATATTATATTATTTTGAACAATTTTGTTGTCTGAAAGCTACTGAAGCTAATAGAATAAAAATAATAGATAATGCCCATTTTTAAATTATCATGTTAAAATATTGATAAAAATTCACTATAGTATTAGCTTCTGACTAAGACAAAAGTCTTTATCAATCATTGTTATATGTTAGAACATTTATTAAAGCTGCATCAAATGTTTATTGAACATAATTAATATGAAACGTTAAATTTACACTAATGGCCTAGCTCATTATAAACTGTAGTTTGACAATGGGAACGATATTGTATGATTAGTTTTATTAATTTCATTCTTTTTTTTTTTAACTCACAACTTTTTATGGGAAATATGAATACCTGGCAATTTTAGTTAGTAGGCAAAGTTGTTAATAATATTACCTACGCTGGATATCTTTTCTAATGATGTATTGGTTAAGTGTCAAATATTTCTGGACCTTAAACTCGTATTCCATTTTACATGATGCATGTTGCGATTGGTTTTAACGATAATCAACTATAATGACTGAATATAGTTCCTTGAATGTTGTTATAATGAATGAATGAAAAAATAATTTTATTCTGGGACATATGCCCCCTAAGATTAAATACATGGTTCATATATTAAGATTTTTAAATGGCAAATATTTACAAATTTTCAGATAGTAAAATGAAATTAAATTGGTATATTGGCTTTACTTCTGTTTATAATGTTAATCAATATATGCCTAGTTGTTTGATTACAATGATGTGGAGGTTTGGTTAAACAATAAGTGGAAGAATAGGTTTTGTTTAAAGGAAAGAATGGATGAGGACTGGAGAATAGAAATGGGAAGAGAATTCCAGAAGGAGGTTGCATGTATGACGAAGGATTTGCTAAAGAAGGTGGTTCTATAGGAGGGCATATATAAATCAATCGGTTGGGATCTGGTGTTTAATCAGTGGATGGATGAGCAAAGAGTGAGGTGATCTAGGATATAGGTAGGTTATTCGATTTTAAGAACTTGGAAATATCAAGGAGGTATTGCCTTCGGGAGGTTGGATAGAGCCACTTCAAAGTATACCAGCGGGAGACTTGGGAAAGCCTTGGGAACCCCAAGATAAATCTTACGAAGCAATTCATGAGTCTCTTCAGTCTCGACTCCAGTCCTGCAGATAGCCCTCCATACACCAATGATCCGTAGTCGAAGTAGGGGAAGACGAGAGAGGATACTAGGAGCTGACGGGTGTTCTGAGGATTGGAGTTACGGAATCTTAGGAATTGTTTGAGTACAGTTATGGATTTGCGTGTAATTTGGGAAATGTGGTTATTCCAGGAGAGGTTTTGGTCAAAGGTAACACCAAGGTTTTTTATTGTAGGATAGAAGTGAATCGGTTGGTTGTTAAGGAAGAGTAGAGGACAATAAGGGAGGGAATGAAGGAGCGCTTGGAACCAATAAGAATGGCCTTGGTTTTTTCAACATTCAGCTTCAAATCATTGTTATAAACGATATCTAGTGTAGTTTCAATTGTATAAAATATACCCTCAAAGCAATTGTCATATTCTATATTTTAATGAGGACTTGTTAATATTTTTTGACACAAAACAATCAATTGTTTAGTTCATTAATTTATATTTAAAATAAAAATGGTGATATTAATATAATAGCTGTATGAAATAAAATATAGTAATTTTATGTGATGCTACTATTCCTATATACTTCACTCTAATTTTTAGTTCCTTAGCGTTTAATATGAAAGAACTAATATTAGTTGATTAATTTAGCAAATTAATAAATCCAGATTATGGTTCTTTTATAGCTTTACAAATAAATGAAATCTACCTGAAGATGGGTTGATCGACTGAAACATTGTTAATATATAAACAAGTTTGGTGGAGCAATACAGTCTAACTTAATTAATTTATTTTATTTATTTTTTTTTTTTAAGGAACATTGATTTGATTTTGTATTCATGCCTTAACTACCCTAAACAGTTACATAGAAATAAAATTTTATTTAAAAAAAAAATGGAATTAAAAATATTAATGTATTAGTAAGTTACGTAGCTAGTTAGG
The DNA here is from genome assembly GCF_000696795.3 of Halyomorpha halys. Classification (NCBI taxonomy): domain Eukaryota; kingdom Metazoa; phylum Arthropoda; class Insecta; order Hemiptera; family Pentatomidae; genus Halyomorpha; species Halyomorpha halys. The sequence continues at coordinate 457,449 of NW_027114505.1, read as the reverse complement.
AGATGAATTTAAGGATGAGTTTTACAGAAACTTGCTATAAATCCTCGCAGAATGGAAACTTCACTCCTGAGGAAACCAGCCTACATATATGACTTCTATAGGTCCTACAGAAATTAGCTTTTGGTACTTGCAGAAAGGAAATTTTACTCTGTAAGGAACTATCCCACAGCCATAAAGGTGATAGCAAATCCTACAGGAACTAGCTGTAGGTTCTTAAGAAGAGATCCAGAGAAATCAGAGTGAAATAAAAATCCAATAAACATCTCCAAAAATAAAACTAGAATGTACTGATCCACCATGTATAATGTTACTCACTGCCTCATAAGGAGGAGAATACCCTAAAGTAATATAATAAATAGTTATATAGAATTCAAGTTGAATTACTTACAAGAAACAATTTTATATTAATATATGTTGTCTGTGTGATGACTGCAGTAGTTCATGTTAAGGCAGCTAGGTTCGTCATGTGGGCTGTAGTAGTTACAGTATAGACCAGCAGATAGTAGTGTCGCTACACCTTCATATTCAAGCTTGTCAAGTATTGTGGTTATGCTGCATATAATTTATTTTATTTTATTTTTAAATAACCTTTAATTTTGTTCACAACTAGTTTATCACATCTGTCAAATAGAGAATTAGTTTTCCTTAGCAAACACCAGGGAAAAGTAACTTTTGAGTTGCTCTTAACCAGTACCTAGAAAATAAATCAATAAAATTAAGAATATAAATAACAATTATGCCTTTGACTATTCTTATTAGTTGGGCAAAAATTAGCTATAGTTGTAACTAATTCTTATTGTATTATCTGATTCTTATTGTATGTAGGATTAATACTCTTATTTCTGTGGATTGGAACAAGAATAATCGATGTCCATTTTTAGAGGTTTATAGTTGTTTTTATTTATGTATAACATTGTCTGATTGAAATTTTCATGTAAAAGCAAACAATGTTCTTGTTGCTGAAAGCGGTATCGGTTGCCGCTTTTAGACCAATGAATGGTTGACTGCACATCTTCATAGAATTCGAGTAAGCGATAATCCTTGGTGCTCGTTGTAGATATGACATCCAACCTATATGACTGTCCTCGCCTCGATGACATGAGATGGGGTTTCAGTGATGATGAAACTATGTGGTCCAAGTTTGTGACGCTTTATTAGGCTGCCAGAACACTTATGGCAGAAGAACCGTGAACCTGCGGCATAGAGAAATTTGGTTGTTGCTGCTGCAAGCTGCAGATTTAATCCAAATAGGACCAGAAGAATGAATTATCCTCCAGATTACTTAACAATCTATTCTATTATATTTGTAAGTTTGGTTTAATTACATGAATCATAAAGAATAGATATTCTTTATATAATGTTTAAGATGAATTAAAATATCTTCTAAAGCAGAAGGGAATCATTAGAAATCATTATTAAGATACGATTGGAAGATTCTAATCAGAAAATCATGAGTCTTAAAACTCCTGACAACCAACCTATCATTTTATTTAAAGTACATGAATAACCAAGTAAACTGCTATAACTCATATGACCGAGAACTAACACTCGCTATGAAGGTCAATCAGTGATCTTCCAATAACGAAAAATGTAAAAAGTAATACTACTCCCTCTTATATCACATTATTATAGCATATTCATAAGTGTCATTACTTTCTGACAGATTTGAGAATATTAATATAGAGAATAAATGTACTAGCCCCTCAAGAACTCATGAGATATTTAGATAATGGTAGAGTTACCAGAACCTTCTTGAGAAATAATGTGATTTGCATTATTTTCTAATCACTATAAATTTATTTATGGATATCAAGTATTCATTCTAGGGTTTTATGGACTTAAGAAGCTTTTCTGTGTTCAAACCAGAGAATTTTTCTCAGACAGGATAGACAGCAATACTGCCTTGATTCTACCCTATTCTAATCCCTGAGAAATGGTAAACCTTCCTATATCACATAACTGCTTACCTCGTATTTCTTGAACACTATGACCTGACCAATCAATATTTATACTCTATAACAAAGAAGTTCTTCATTTAACATATCCTTTCTGGTCCATTCCTCTTTCTTTTGAAATTCTTTACCTATTTCTATCCATGGAAACATCAGCTATTTCTTCACCTCCTTGAATCCCAATCTTACAATCAAATGTAAAATATATAGACAATCTGATACTTTTAACTTCATAGCTATACTATGAACAATCATTTTCTTTTTATTGTTTATATTCATAGGGATCTTGCAATGAGAATAAAGACCATTTCTTCATTTTTGTTTCATTTACAATAAAAAGAAGACAAATTTTTACAAAAATTTCTCGATAAAATATATTTATACTTTGGGAAGAAAAATACATTTAGCTATAATACAGGTAATTAGGGCAGAGGCAGGAACCAAGCTGAGCCGAAAGTAATTATAATCACAATTACTTTTCAGTTATTCTCTTTTGAAACAAGAAAATGGAATTACTATTTTGATTAGTGATTTCAACTAGTTCAAGACCCACTGTTATTGTAATAATTGTCTGAATTTCCAATTACTAGTTGAACCAAATTAATCACAATTATATTTTAATGTAATTTGTTATTGCAATAACTTTTTACCTAACACCAGGCAGGAGTTTTCTCCTCTGTTCTCAATATATAGGTAATAATGACACAACTCCTTCAACCTAGACTCTGCAATGAGTTTTATTGAAAATTCTTGTTGAAGAATGGAGACAAAACTACAGAATTAAAAAAAAAAAAACCATATTGGAAGGTTATTAGTTGACGGCATGTGATCTTGTAGATAGATCGTCCATAAATGCCCTAAAAAAATAAAATAAATATATATTAGTAACCGAAATTTCGCCCCACTTTGCAAGGCTGGGTCCTGAAGTTAGAATAAATAGTCACTAATTAAAATTTGGTTACTGAATAATTTTTTTTCTATTATTGTACCTTTTACCACACCCTTGTGTTTGCCTCATCAAATCATTATTTGAACCAAATGATAATGAAGGGATACCAGCCCCCCAAAAATTTTGGGAACTATTGAGTTAGAGAGATATACCCTCTTCTCTTCTTCCCGAAAAAATAAATTTTTTTACTCACCAATATAATATTTGTATTTTGAATAATTATTATGTATTTTACGAAATATTTTCAATCACTTTTGTATTTTGAATAATATTTATCTTCTTAGCCAATTTTCTCTCCCCCCCTTCCAAAAAATAATAAAAAATACGTACATCCCAGACTTGGGAAATCAGAACACAATAACACTAATTTAATAACCATAATCATTATTAACGACAACAGAATTTAAAATTTTATAGAATAAATCAAGAATGACACTCATCCTCCCTCCACTAGTAATTTGAGGATGCCCCCACTCAGTCAGATCTGCTGCTAAGCTCTTTTCTTCAGTCAGTATCAGTGCTTGGGCAGAAGGGATTGTTGTATGGAATTTTAGATTGTGAGTATTATACATCGTTTTATACTATATGTCTATAGTAATAAATGGCTTTATGTTTAGAATATAAGAAATTGCATTTAATATTTTAAATAATGGAATCAGAGATTCATATATAATGACATTTGGCCATATAAAACTTCGATGTTTTAAACCTTGTTATTGGAAAGAATTCAATAAAAAAAAATTAATTAGCATTGAAGAATTCATTCAATAAAGTAAGATTTCTTTTTTTCTGATTTAGGTTAAAAGATAGATACAAATGTGAAACTATGATAGCGAAAATTTTTATCAATGCCTTTTCAATCGTGTAAATAAAGGCTTATAAGATTGTGTTTAAAATTAAGCTTAGCATTTTATTTTCAATTTTTAACTTTTACATCTATTTTTTGTTTTTATTATTCTTATTCAGTTAAGAAAAAAACAAAACAATTGTTTTGGCTTCCTTTATGTTTTCCCACTATTAATGCCGTGAATTATACATTAAGACTTACATGAAACAATTATGGAGATTTTAAAAAAACTGCTTAAGTTATAATTATAATGTTAGTGACTGTGTTACATACTGAAGTCTTTTTGTCTTATATATTCAACATTTAAGTATTCTTCTCCGTATTCAGATCTGATGTTAAAAATAATGGATCCATCCGTTATTAAGGTAAAATCTTCCACACTTAAAAATGTAAGTAATTAAAAGTAAATCTACGTGTGTTTGCTTTTTATTTATTAATGTTAAAGACATTTTATACTTTTATTCTACTATTAGCAAATTAAAATGTTCAAAAATGAAAACATTACTTAAATGGTTTTTGTACTTATATAAATTCACTACTTTTTTGGGGCTTAAAAAAAATATTCATTTATATTTTTATTTAAGGCTAGTTGACCATTATTTCTTTATTTAGGTAATGTTTCGCAATGCATATTGCATTTTTTTAACGTAAAATTTATAAATATAAAAGAATAAACAATTTGAAAGTTATACATTTAAATGATTAATTGTAACTGAATATGAAGGAGATGCTTGCTCTAAAAAAAACAGTTAACTATTTATTAGCCGAAGTTTCGCCACACTTAACCGTGCTTCATCGGGGCTAAAAAAGATACAAAACAACTACAGATATGTTGATAATAAGATAAAAAAAACTTAGGTGGAGTTGGAAATTATGTAAATATAAGTGAAAAATTATATAAAAATAAATTAAAATACATACATTAATAAGTGTAGATAAAAAAGAAATAGCATAGACTATTAGATTTAAGTTGAAATTTGATGTGAAAATATCGTAGCTTCCTATTATAAATTCACTTCTTTTTATGGGTTTAAAAAAAAATATCCATTTATATTTTTATTTAAGGCTGGTGGAGTATTATAAGAAGTGAGGAAATTGTACTTCAAATTCTATACCATTTAAGAGAAGTGGACTGCGTCGGGTGCATAAGGACTAGATACACACATCCATCTAGATTTTTATTGTTCAAAATTGAAAAATTATTAATTGTAGCACGTTGGAATTGGTCCATGTATTATGGACATATATACTCATTCGATTTCGTTGTTTGTCGTCTTGTTATTATCTTATTTTAACACTCTGAAGTTCAAAGCCAAACCTCTAAGGGGCCGAACCAATGATTTCGAGAGATTAAGTAAAAGTGAGAAAGGATAAATAAAAAAAAATAATAATAATAAATGAGTAAATAACAAATCAGGACCACCCACCTGTTCAAGTTGAGAGCTTTCGAGACTTGACAGAAAATAGGAAGTGGAGGGGAGGCGACCGTTGTCGGTTTTATTTCTATTTCAAATAATCTAGTTTGCGTAACTTTTTTAATATTCTTATCATTGTTTAGTTTATATTAATACCATTTTATAATCTTCTTTTCTTTTCGTTTATTTTTACATAATTTTAACCCTACCTTCATTAACCTTTTTGTATCTTATTACCTTACTATGTCAAAATATTTTTTGTTTTTGTATCTTTTAAGCCCCGACGAAGCTCTACAAAGTGGAACGAAACGTAGGCAAATAAATAGTTGTTAACTATTTTTGTTCTTTTTTGACGACGCATACAGCCATCTTCTTCATAATTTGAAATTATTATTATTATGTATATACATCACAATAAAAATAATACAAAAACATGTTAATGTATTGTTTTTTGGATGATCGTTGATTGACCGTGTGTGAAATATATAAAAGGAAGATGGTCCTGGTGCAGAAAATAACTCAAATAGTAAATAAACTATTTATGTTTACCTAAATATAATTTTGTTAAGGCTTTTTAAAAAAACATGTTTTTAAATAAAAATCTTGATTTCTCTACTTCAATTGATTATACGGTTTCTCAACCTTTAATTTAAAAATATATAACGAATTATCTGAAATATAACAACTTATATTTTGGAAAATATCGCTTCATTAGGCGATCATATTGGCTAAAGCAAAGTCAAAAATGAATAATTTTCAGAAATACTTAAATAAAAACTTATTTTTATCCTATTCCAACGTATCGTTCTAAATTTCAGGTTTATGTCAGGGCAACTTGAATCCTCCTCAAAAGCTTTTGAATATTTCACAATAAAGTAAAATTAAAATATAAAGTAATTCACAATAGTTTGAGAAATTAATTTTAAATCGGATTCGGTAAATCTGTGAGAGAAGGTCATCACGTAAACTCTCGTAGACGCCAAATGTTTAAGGTCGACCCTGATAACGAATAAGTTTGCCTTTAATGTTATCAAAATCTTTGTTTTTTTTCCTCATTTACTCTGTATGATATGAACAGGTAGGTGGATATTGTGGCGGCCAAAAACTCAAGATTAGGTCCGATCTCAAGAATTTGGGATTTGATGAAGTTCAGTGGAAGTTATATAACCTGTAGGTTCACTAATTCTTTTGCTATTATACATTATGGTTCTGACGTATTAACGCCACCGCAGTTGTTTGCACACAGCAATCTTCTTGTTCGTACTCGCACGAAGTTATCTTTAGTTTCCTTGTTGCCTTGTTGTTTGCTGATTTCTTACCCCATTTTTTAGTGTTACGAAAATGCGTATTTGAGATTTACCAAAAGCAGAACAAGATGCAATTTTATTTCTTCAGGAGCGAAATTTGTAGCAATTCTCATAACATGAAACTATATTTTGGAAATGTAATTTAAGACAGTGTGATCAGCAAGTGGGACTTAAAAAAGACACCTCGCCCTGTTTCGTAATTTAAGACAGTGTGATCAGCAAGTGGGACTTAAAAAAGACAACTGGGCCCTGTTTCATAATAAAGTACAAACTAATACTATTAGTCTTGTAGATTTATCTTAATTCAATTACTCAGACTTGTACAATAGTAATTTGTACTTTAGTATTTTTTATTTCCTGTAATATCACTAATAGTCCTCCCTATCATGAAAATAATAAGTATTAGTGTTATTAACACACTAGTCTCTACACTTGTACTATGAACTAATACTGTTAGCTTTCATTATGAAACAGGGCCCTGGTTTGAGTTGAGCAGAATTCCATTTTGTTCAGCTTTAAGATTCATGTACTGCTGGTGCGAGGAGCTGACATCGGTTAAATTTTGCTTGATTTATCGTTTAAAACTGTTATGACTGGAATAATTACATGTATGTATCTGGGATATGGAAAAGAAACTAAACAAGAAAAAAGGTGGACTAAATTGCATTGTGGAAATTGATGAAAGTTTGTTTACTAAACGTAAAAATAATTGTGGTCGAGTATTACCCGTACAGTGGGTGGTTGGTGGTATATGTAGAGGAACGAAATATTCGTTTCTTGTCACTGTCCCTAATAGAACTGGCTCTACCTTTCTTGATGAAATTATTGAAAACATTGCAGATGGTAGCACAATTTAGTCTGAGAGTTGAAAAGGTTACCAAACAAATATAATAATAAAAGAAGGATTTCTACATGCAAAGGTTAATTATAAATACAATTTTATTGATCCTGATTCAGGAGTTCATACACAAACAGTTGAGATATAGGGGCGGCGAGACTTCATTTGGAATATTATTTATTAGAGTGACATGAGACATCAGGTGAAAGAACATAGAGACTGTTTTGAATCTATATTAAATTTCATATCGGCCCATTTTCCACCGAAATCTGATTGACTACTTTTCATAAATAAAATGTTTTGATTTTAAATAAAGTGTTTTATTCTATAATTTGTTGCAACAACTTTAGGAGTAGAATTGGCGCATTTGCAGAATTTTTGCTGCGGTGGCGTTAATACGTAAGTACCCATATTACATACATATTGAAAGTTATGTAGCGACATCCCTATCTCCTGGTCTATACTGTAATTACTTCACCTGCCAAAACCGTATGAGCCGACATGACGGATCTAGCTATCGCTACGTGAATCATTACAGTCATTGCATTACAAGGAGCTTATTTCTTGTAAATAATTTAGCCTGACTTGTATGTTTAACCATTCATTAAATTCGCATAAAAGCTAACGCCTTACATGTAGCATCTCTTGATGGCGTTTAATAGCCCCAAAGAGATAAATTAGCATTATTAAACGAAGTGTGAATTTCATCTTAAGTGAATTCTCCACCTTTTCCGACAGTTTGTAATAATATACATCATGAATCAGTAAATTCTAGTTCTATGTTTGGTAAATCGCATATGTGACTTTTATTTTACTCTGGCTTCTCTTTCCTAAGCCTTATATTACGTACTTTAAGCTGTAAGAACCTACAACTAACTCCTGTAGGACTTGATACTTCCTTCACAGCTGCAGGCTTGTTCCCCTCAGAGTGAAGTTTTCTTTTTTCAAACACCTACAGCTTGTTCCTATAGGACTTTTCATCCCCTTCATTTCCAATAAGCTGGTTCCTTGCGGAGTGAAGTTTCTATCTTGCGAGGATTAACGTCTAGTTTCCGTAAGACTCTTCCTGTCAATTCATCTTCTAGCCAGATTTTAGCTACCTAACTTACTGAGCACACATTGTTGAAGATTTCTGGTATACGAATAGAGTACCTCATATATTCCATTGAATTGAACGAACAACTAATTATTCACAGCCACCTCGACAGATATATGAAGATGAAGATATATGATTTCTCAAAAGAAAGGAAGTGATTTGATCAAATCCTTTAACTGTTGTACTAATATTAAAATAAGTAAATAATATGTTGAGAGAGTCAGGGATAGAGAGATGGATATAGAGAGAGTAGGATGATTAAAACCTTCCTAAAAGTTGAGAATTCCTGTGAGGATTCTGCTAATAACCTTGAATTTTTGCCTGCTTCTATTTAAAAATAATAGAATCTACAAATCTAGAAAATCCAAGGGGATATTTAATTCTAGACAATTGTATTGTATTACTTACGACTAATTACTTGTAAACTAAACTCAGAATTTTATTAATATATATGTGTTTTGCGCACTATTGTATGTTTCGAAGTTTTGAAACTCAACTTCATTCACACCAATGCTTGAATTTACATATTTTGTTTTTGTTCGCAAAAAAGCGTAAACGCAATCTAAATCTAGGGTACAAAATAGGGACGTGATGGCCGTGCGGGTTGGGGCCCAGGCCCCAGTGCACTCGGTTCGGAACGCTTTGGGTTCGATTCCTACCTGGGGCAGTTAAACATTCATTTTTCGGCGGTCCCGAGGAATGAATCTGGAAACTACCAACTTGATTAGTACGCGGCGGCAACTTAGGTAGCCGTCAGGAGTTGGCAAAAAGGACCACTTGTTCCCCCCACCAAATACCAGTATCAGGGTACAAAATTCATGATCTTTAGTTTAACATGTTAAAGCGTGTTAAATGGAGAAATATTTACTTCTTTTAGCATGTTAAAACGATATAACATTCAACATGATTGAGAGACATGGATAATGATGTCACGCAACTGGCCAACTGAGCTCTACGCCATTTTTTCTGTCGTCGTTTTGGTAGGTTAGTTGCCCATAGTTCGTGTTTGGTTAGTGTTGTTTTTGTTTTGGACGTTTTAAACACTTAATGGATAAAACTTAAAAGATACTTATAAAGTAATGGATAAAAATAATCAAATTATGGAAGGAAAGGTTACAAAGTTTCCCAGATAATCCGCTTGGAGCTCCTCTGCATTTAATGTATAACATGGACTTTAAATTGGGTTGCTCACAATCCTATACTTATAAGACTTAGCATGTTAAAACTTTTTACATTTAACACAATATCATGCATTATCTTTATTATCGGTCCCATTATTTACCGGTACGGCTATGATTTAAAAAAATATATATAGAATTAAATATCTAAACATAAATTTACTTTATTACAGTATCTATTTTAATGTAAAAGTATTCTTAGCTAAAAATACAGTCCACACCAGAAGAACTTGGATATGTTCTTGAAGGTTTTGTTGGAGTTTGGTAGTTTCAAGATTTCATCTTTTCCTGTATTAAGATCATTTTAAAATGCTGATTAGGTTATTGTTAGAGGAAGATATTGTAAACACGATTCATTAATAAATTGTTGGAATATAAACAGAATGAGTTCGTGTCTTAAGTTGATACCTAATCCCATTTATCATAGGTTGTCCCCGATTTCAATGGTCACATTGAGGGTCTGGGTGAACTTCAGGGTGTATTAGGTAAAAAAGATCATCCCTTTTATTTTTCGTATGAGAGTATTAATTAATGAAGAAACATGGAATATTTAAAAAATTAAACTACTGACTTAAATAACTAGGTAATTGTATCAGAAATAATGAGATAACACAAATTGGTTATTATTTAAACAATGTTATCTCTAGTAAATAAAAACGTAAATATGTGATAACCTTGCGTAATATACATTGTTTATCTTCGAATTGAAAGAACAAAAATTGTTATCACGAACTTGAATTAAAGAGATTCTTTTGTTTTCTAGAGTTTTAATGTCATTACAGATTTCAAGTATTGCTGCAAAGGTTGGTTCACAGTCTCCTAAATCCATTCCGGATGGTGGTAAACTATGGATTATCAAGTTGCGCTTATTTATCTCTCTAAGGCTACTAAACGCCATGGAGAGATTGTACGCATAAGACATTCACTTTTAGAGGATCGGAATATTCTATTGTAATGTTTGTTGATTCAAATAATACACATATGAAATTGTTATTATATTTGTGCAATTGAATTATTTACAAGGAATAGTACAAATATTAACATATGCTGTTTGTGTGATTATCTTAGTGGTTCACCTGTCGAAAGATAGATAGCGCCAGGTGGTCCAGCAAATAAGATCTCAAGATTAGAAGGTTTCGTGGTGATCTTCATTGTGTATACCTAAGAAGATTATCAGGAATCAAGTGCCATTTGGGAGGTTATCATGGAAGGATTGATGTATGGTTCAGGTCGAATTGGAAACTTATGGATCTTATATGTCTTTATGAATGATTTAATCTGTGACAAAGTAAAGAGCATTGAGGATTTTCGATTTTTATGATTGGGAAAGGAATTCAATGGTTTAGTGGAGCCCCAAAGCTCAACTCCGTATTTTTCAGATAGGCCTTATTATAGTTATGTAGATCACTCTCTTGTAAGGGATTAGAAGTTAAGAGCGTTTCTCTAGTGTTGTAATATTCGTAATCGCCTTGCAGTTTCCTGTATTTTCAGTCTTTTGTGAGGATTCCAATTCAGTCTTTGTCAGCTATCAATAAATATTCAAACTTATATCATTTGATTGATAAAAAGTGAGGAGAAATATGACTAAATCAGGCAAAAACAACTTTAGCAATAGTAAAATATAGATATTCAAAATTCTTCAATTTAAGAAGGAAATACCAACGGTTATCTTTTTTTTCCTTAGTGCTAATAGTTTGCCTGTTTCCTCCACATTCATCGATAATCGTATTTATGAGTCATGTACAAAAGTACTTAATATCAATAATTATATTTGTTGTTCTAGAAATAATGGATCATTGAAGAAGGTTTAAATGAACCTGTAATTACTAAAATATGGAGATCAGGAGTACCGTCTAATGATTCTTTTCTTAATATGCTAATTCGAGCACGTTGTGTAACTGTGTTAATTAGTCTGTTAACTGAACCTCCTGGTTACATCCCCTGTCAAGGTCGCTCATATTACAAGCTTAAACATCTCTTAGATTTTATATTATTTGTAAATGTAAATATTTTTCGATGGCCTCCCCCAATTTTGTTCATCGTGAGAATAGAAACCTCTCACCTCATTCCTCTTTGAATTAATTAGTAGCTGAATTCTAAATCGAAAATTTAGAGGATTTCCATCGATTTTTATGTTACACGCCTATTAGTTGAAATTTTCATTAAAAATTTGAAAAGATGTTATGAAAAAAAAATCACTCGCCAAGTTATCAAAGATTATTTATATATAAGAAGAGGCCAGGGTTGCGGTCAAAAAGGAACAAATAGTTTTTAACTCTTTAATGTTCCACGTTTCGCCCCACTTTGCAGGGCTTCATCAGGGCTGTTCAAAGCGATAAGTGAGGAGAAAGCCAAAATATACCCGTTTAATGACCTCCCCTCCACTCCTCCACGCTTCCGATTTATTATCAACGTCTGTTTAACCTATCGCTTTGAACAGCCCTGATGAAGTTTATTTGAAATAATCAACCATTCCACATTTTTATTTGTGATGAAAAATGGATAAATATTAACAATGAAAGGATTTTATAAATAACTTGAGCAGATAAAAGTAAATATATTGTTCCTGATTGAAAACACATTTCCGGAAATAAGAGTAATATGGACTTATTATATACTGTTGGAAAGCCAAAGATTTAAAATACATATATAACATAACTAAGTAGTAAGTAAGTAATGGCGGATGACGAAAAAGTCTATTTTAACACAGGTCTGATTGGCCGGCTCATGTGAAGTTAGTTGTTTCTTGTCGCCAATCTGATAACTGTTGTCACATCAACAAAGTTATTAGATAATTACTTTTTTACTATCCCTTATCCTATATTTTAGACTTTTTAAATAATAGTTTGGCATTGAATTAATGGTTAAAAGCACAACGTAAATTTCAGTTTTTTAATAGTTAATTATATAAAAATTGTATCGATTATAACAAAAAATATCCATATAGTCTGAACATGTTTATTTTCTTATAATTCCTAAGTTTCGATCATTCCGGCCATTTTGAAATATATCTTATTTACAATATCAAAGCTGACATTGTCATTAAAAATTCGCATGCTATTCTTACTTTATCGTTACTCTATCAACTTATTTTTATCTACAATAGGGTGGGTTCGTCACTCCCGCGCTTATTTTCGTGAGTGCCACACATTGGCTAATGGGCCTCACAAATGCCTGGGGGAAGGCTGTGAGTGAGTATTGTATAATGATATGAGATAGTGTAAATTTAATAAAATTACAGTTAGTAAAACAGTGGATAAAAATAGGTTGGTAGACTAAGATATATTTAGGCAAAGGCAGAATAACCTGGAAATGATTAATGAAATTGTTAGTAGTGGTATTGTAAATATTAGATATCCTTGAGAATGGAATGGCCGAAACGTTGGTGTAATAAGAAAATAAATATTTTTAAACTTTATGGATTTCTTTAACTCATAATTGATAAACAAACCTGGTTCAAATAAGAAATTAAATTATATATAAATAAAAATTCTTATAGATTTCTTCAAAAATATCCTATGGTGGAAAATTTACTCTACTTTTCTCAATTTTCCCATCACACTCACAGAATTTTATTCTGTGTTGGATACATTTTTTTCTAGTATCAGATTATCATAGGCACATTTTATGCTAATTTTTTTTGTTATGGTTCTGTGCAAGGAGAAGAGAATTTTTTATTTGTGGGGACAGATGTCATCAAATCATAATGAGTTTATTTTAAATTACGTGGTTTATAAATTTGGAATTTGTGAGATATCCGAGAAATATTTGATGCTTCAAACAACAATAGTTAATTAGTAAATGTTTCTCAAAAATCAATAAAGATCATTAGGAAAAGTATTAACGAAAACGTGTTTTTTGTTTCACATATTTTCACACTTAGCAGTTGGCTTCAGTATCAGAACTTAAAGATTAAGTTTAAACTACAAAACATTACCTTCAAGTCATGTACACTGTGTCGACTAGAAAATTATTTATATGAAACGAAAAGTAGGACACATGATAACAAAAAAATCGCGCGAACTGATCAGACATTAAAAACTCAATCTTAAGTAATGTATAACCTACCTACTGCCCTACAGTTTCATTTAATAATGTTACTCTTACCCCTGTCTAACAGATCCGCTACCTTGGACTACATTTGGACAAACGATTAACGTGGAATCCTCACACAAGACTGAAAAGACAGGAAACTGCACGTCAATTTCGACTATTACAGCGCTTACTAGACAAACGGTCTAAACTTCCAATCCATTACAAAAGACTGATTTACATGACTGTAATTAGGCCAATATGGACATATGGAGTTGAGCTTTGGGGCCTTCGAATTCCTCTCGTATCCAATCCTCACAATCCAAAATCCTCAATGCTCCTTACTTTGTCACAGATAAAATCATACATAAAGACATTAATGTTCCCTATCTAACCGATCAAACCCCCTAGTTTCTAACCTTGCATCCTCTTCCATTCCTGACAATCCTCCGAGGCGCCTGAAAAGAAGATGGCCACGAGACCTGTAAATGTAAAAACTTCATTTGAGTGCTACCAATGGGTAGTTTCTCTACACGCCTGTAATACTCCATTTTAACAAAGAACAAATTTACTGAATGTATTATATAATATGCAGTTGTAAATTTCAATAAAGATATTTAAAAAAAAATAATGTATATGACCGTTTTAATAGAAAAATTGAAATTCAGCTTCATTATATCGATGTCTTACTTCACAGTTGTGCTAAATACATTTCCACTAACTTTACAAAAAATTAAATTAGAGGTTCTCTGTGTTAGGAAGACTAAATGAAAAAAAATTATTTTCCTAAATTGTATTTTTTGTAAAGTTAATGGAAATTTACTTAGCACTACTGTGAAGTAACCTTTCAATATATGCTTGAGTTTTCATCGTCAGATGCTTTTCCAATTATTACACAGTCTAAGATCGTGTGTACTCAACGTCTCGTGTAAATTCCTGAACAAGGGAAGCGCGACGTGATATCGTTATTATCATTGTTGTAATGTAGATAAATTAGTGAAATCGTTGAGAGAAAAGCATTCTTTACAATTAAAGAAAAATATTTTCAAAAATTCGGATAATGTTATGGCAACCAATGGCATTTAAAAATTTTCGGAGTTGATTAGAGACCAACGCCTTACAACTTACGTACAACTTTACGTTTCCTGAACTATTGCATTCCAGTTTTATTTTTTCGTCCGAATTCGATGAGGCGATTCTCCGTTGGTGATGTGGAAGGAGTGAATAAAGGAGACAGCTAAGACGAGAAGACTGTGGCCACAATTGGATGATTGCCTGCATTAGTGACTGCACCACCGATTGCCTTTTCCTGTCAGCCTCCAGCCAAAGAGGTTCCGATCAACATCTTGCGTCCTCATCATATTATCTCTCTGTACGCTCTCTTGTACCAAACTCATATCGTTCACCCAATGTTTTCTTCTTTAACATCTAGTTGTAATTATTATTTCTTTTTAATAGGAGGAATCAGTTTTAAAATAGAACATGTTAAGGAAAGCTGTAGGATTGTTCATATATGTAATTTTATTATATAAGTATAAACGTTTTCCGGTTATATCCAAATATTGATAATGATGAGTTATTTGTTGAGCGTTAATTTATATAATGGAGAGAAGATAGTTGGAGGTTCGGTCAGTAAAGAACACAAATAAGTAAAAACTTATTTATGAGTGTCAACGTTTCGGCCAAAATGTCAAGCCTTCATTAGAGCTATGAACAAAAAACAAGATAACAACCATAATGAATAAAACGATATACAGAATTATTAGAAAATTACTAACATTATAATTACATAATTAGTGTTGAAAGACATGTATAATCTAAATATTATAAGAAGATAAAGGCTGTATGAGAAAAATTAATATCAAAATTAAGTAAGACGAAAGAACAAATAATAAAATACATATGAAAATCTAGTTAGTAAATATTAAAAAAAATATAGTACAAAATGAAAATTATTTAAAATAAAGTCATGAAGGCAGTGGGAAACAAAACGTATAGCAAAATAACACGATTAAGGAAAAACAAATATAAAGTTATATAATGTAAAAGAAACAAAGAAATATGAATATTTTAATTTAATAATAATAATTTAAAATTAAAGCACTGGAAAAAAATTGAAAAAGAAAATATATGTAATTAATGAAATATGTAAGTCAATTACCAGAATAAAGAAGAAAAAAATAAACTTAATAATTAGAAAAGGACTAACATTATGAATACATAATTAGTGTTGAAAGACATATATAGTCTAAGTATTATAAGAAGATAAAGGCTATATGAGAAAAATTAATATTAAAATTAAGAGGAAAGAGCAAATAATAAAATATATATGAAAATCTAGTTAGTAACTATATGTACAAAATGAAAATTATTTAAAATAAAGTGATGAAAGAAGTGGGAAACAAAACGTATATATAGGTAATTAAATATGTTAACATAATAACATGATCAAGGAAAAACAAATATATATATTCTTAATATTTTTTTATATCTTTATTAGAATTTACAACAGTACATAATTATGCATTTAGTAAATTTGATGTATGTTATTATGGAGTGATACTGGCGTGTAGAGAAACTATCCATTGGTAGCACTCTAATGACGTTTTTACATGAGCAGGTCTCGTGGCCATCTTCTTTTAGGCACTTCGGAGGATTGTCAGGAATGGAAGAGGAAGAAGGTTAGAAACTAGTGGGTTTGGATAGTTAGGGAGCTTATAATAGAAGGAATGATATATGGTTCGGGTTAGATCGGTTACATATGGAACATTAAGGTCTTTATGTATGATTTTATTTGTGACAAAGTAAGGAGCAGTGAGGATTTTACGAAGGATTTTGGATTGTAAGGATTGGATACGACGAGAGGAATTCGAAGGTTTAGTGAATTCCCAAAGCTCTACTCCGTATGTCCATATAGGCCTTATTACAGTCATGTTGATCAGTCTTTTGTAATGGATTGGATGTTTCGACAGTTTGTCTAATAAGTGCTGTAATAGTCGGAATCGACGTGCAGTTTCCAGTCTTCTCGAGGATTCCAGGTTAGTCGTTTGTCCAAGGTAGTGGATCTGTTCAACAAGTGTAAGAGCAACATTATTAAAGGATACTGTAGGGCAGTCCATAGGTTTACGAGGAAGGGTAAAGGTGATTTGATGGGATTTATTTTAATCCTTCAATTTCGACATTATGTTGTGGTAAGGAATTGGAGAGTTTAGGATGCAATTAAAGGGTTATTATTAACTACGAGCACACATCTCTTCGGTATAGGTGGTGAGGATAGTGTTAGGATTGGTTGGGATGTCAGTTGTATAAAATATAAAGTTAAGTAGGAAAAAAATAAATGATTATAAATAACTTTATATCTTGTTTCTCTATTCTAGTATTTTACTTACATATTTCAATAATTATGTTGCACCTTTCGCTGTCTGTGATAAAAAACGGATCAAATATTAACTATTGCAATTGTCAGCTCAAATTAAGGTGAGCAGTTATCGGTCTCCGACCCGAACATGAATTTCTTAGTAGGATATTCCTTAACTCCTTTCATCCTTATTCTGAAATTCTCTGCCATGTATATGACCTATTACATAAATTTGTTGGTTTATCGGTGGAAGTTTCAATATAAAGTTTTGTATATAGTTGTACTGTGGTGTTATGCAACGGTCTTACAATTCGAACCTTACACGGTCGATATTTTACTAGCGTAAACATGCTAAAGAACATCTTTGTGCGCCGCATACACGGTTAGAATTTACTGAAGATGGGACTAAGTGGCCCTGAGAATGGCAATATTACTAAAGAAATAAAAATGTTTAAAAGTATCATTGAATGTGCATTAGTTTTGAAGCAAGAATCAAAAAGGAGTTCTAATTTTGAAAATGTTTAAATGTGAAGGATTCAAGTGTATCATATTACAAGTAAATAAAGTCTTGTCTGCTTTCTTAATGCCGCTGTTTTTAAAAATGGCAACCACTTAATTGTTTTTAGTATCAATATTGAAATTTACAACTGTACATTATAATACATTCAGTAAATTTTATCTCAGTTAAAATGGAGTGATACAGGCTTGTAGAGTAACTAGCCATTCCTTGCAAATGTCCCCAAAGCTATTTTAACTTGAACAGCTCTGATGAAAAATAATAATTGTATAGAATAAATATACGGAAAATAAATAGTTGTCAAGTACGATGGCTGTCCAGAAAGTAACAGACATTTTGAAATAAACAATTCACAAATTAAAAAATTCAAAGTTTATCTCATACAGTTGAAAGGTACACACTTGAGCTATTTTTCTACATAATCACCATTCGAATTGAGACATTTATCACACCATGGCACAAGTTTTTCAATGACCTCTCTGTAGAAATCTGCCCGCTGCGATTTCAGCTACTGATTTACACCAGCATGTAGTTCGGCGTCAGTACCAAAGCGTTGTTTACCGATCCATTTTTTCATCGCTGAGAAGAGGTGGTAATCGTTCGGCGCCAAATCTGGGCTGTATGGTGGATGTTCAAACACCTCCCATCCCGTCAAGAGTGCCCGGGTACGATTGTCCATGTGTGGACATCGGTTGTCGTGAAAAAGCAACACAAAAGCGCGCCATAACTTTCTTAGATTTTCACAATACCTTTCTGAGTTGATTGATGCTGCACGTTCCAGAACATCAACGAGAAGCACTCCCTTGGAGACCCGAGCCCATGGAACCAGTAGCCATGATCTTTCTTGCTGACAGCGTTTGCAAACACTTTCGTGGTTTCATGGGAGAATGTGTGTGCGCCCATTCCAACGACTGCTGTTTTGTTTCACAGTAGACATGCTTCACCCAAGTATCGTCCCCGGTTACGATACGATCCAGAACTGTACTACCATTTGTGCAGTATTCTTAGAGAAACGTCAGTGCTGCAGCCAGTTTCTGTTTCTTTTGGTCTTCTGTTTTATGGTTTCCACCAAATTTGGATGCACCAAACTCCGTGAAATTTTGGGAAAATGTTTCGACAGTTCTGTAATCTTGAAACGACGATTTTCACTAATTTTGTCCTTGATTTGCATTGCCAGGTCATCAGTCCCAAGGCTGGGCCTACCACTGCGGTCCTCGTCCTGAACACTCGTACGGCCATTTTAAAAATCAATGCACCATTGCCTCATGCTACAACAGCTGGATGCGTACTGAATGTAGGAACGTTCGGACACCAAGATGGCGGCTCTACCACCATCCATGGCCACGATAGGCCAAGACGTTTGTTAATTTCTGGACAGCCCTGGTATTTTTGTTTCTTTTGACCACTGATAATTTTCGCCTCCGCTGTTCTTTAGATTTATTTATTTATTTTTTTTTTGAATCCCCCAAAATAGCGTTAACTTCAACACGAGCCCACAGATCTATTTAAAACTTGGGAACGTAAATAGGCTAGTAAGTGATTTTTGGTTTATGGGTTTGGTTGATGAGCAACTGATTTTTGGTTTTAGTGTCGTTCCAACCGTGTTGGGGACCTTTAACAAGTTACCAACTAAAAATCTTTTTCTTTTAGTGTGATTAATTAATTGCGCATAATCTATATGAGTCTGAGATTATCTTCAGTCATTAGGATCAGCAGTTCCCAGAATGTATGCCACTTTCTCAAGTTCAAAGGTAAAGCAATGGTAGTTCAAGGTAAGGCGATGGAGTACTAAATCCAAAGACCGTTGAGACTATTGCACCCCTGACCCTCCATGGGTTGTAGCGATACAGATTTATTTATTTATTATTATTAAAATAAATATATAAGTATATATTTATTAATATATTTGAATATATGAGTATATATTTATTATTACTAAAAAGATACGAACAATTAAAAAAAAAACAGAATAAATAAATTATTGTATTTATTTTGCACTATTTTTTTTATTCTTTCCTACGTGTTTAAAAGCTCTAAGGATAATTTTGGCAACAAGTTTTTTTTCGGTTTTAGCTCAAAAAGGGTGCGGTAAAATATTTTTAACCCAACCAGTGGACCGCGAATTTTTTTAGCCGAAGAAGAGTGCCACGGGGAAAAAGTTAGGTAACCACTGATTTAGATTATAGCAACTAAATTTATTAAATCATACTTCTGTATCATTTAATGATAAAGGACATTTAATTATAAAACTTATTTCAGCTGACACCTTTTTATGATTATTAAAAATAAGCGTTTTGAGTGCTATGGAACGAGTGGAAGCCTAATTAGTCTCGATTGATATCGAGTATTTGTTGTTTTTGAGATAAAATATCGATTATCTGAGGTAATAAAACAGAGATATGTGATAATATAGGGCACTTGACTGACTGATTGAAAGATATAAACAAATGTTGGTTGCACTGCTACTGTTCATACATAGACTTAAAATTTAACAGAAAAGTTTAGAACAAAGTTACCTGAAACAAGAGTTGTTCCAACACTGGTGGAACGAAAATTAATTTTTTACTGTAACCAGTAGCAAACTTATTGCTGATCAAACGTAATTTATTATTGATCTTGGTTATTGAGGGTACAATGCCTTGCCCATTTGATCGCCCTAAACATAGTTAGATGATTATTAAGGGTAACCAAATCGGAGTTTGGACAACGGAATAAAAAGGTTTTTATCAAGAATTTTATGTTTACTTACAATAGTTTTGAAAATGTTTATTTTAACAAAATAAACATAATTGGACGGAAAGGACAATAATATTATTAGTCTTACAACACTTGTGTAGATGATGGGTGACGTCGAGAGCTGTTGGTGGCGGATTTGAGAAACACTACACTATATCTTTTTTTCTTCATTTCTATGTTTACTTTTTTTTTTTCTATATTTGTATTTATTTTTTTCAAGTTCTAATTTGTTTTAGTTAATTAAATTAAAAAAAATTAATTACAGAAAACATAATCAAGTATTTCTAAATTTAGGCCCTAATCTCCCACGCTGTATCTTAAAGTAAGAGAGAATGAAGACTTCGAAGATACTTTACATCTTTTGTTAAATCAAATTAAAAAATGTTCACTGTTTACTAGAAAAAAACAGAGACATTAGAAATTAAACAATTACGTATTGAATAATATAAAAAGCATTAAAAAGATTGATTAATATTAATAACTAGTTGACCCGGCAATGCTTCGCTATTGCTATATTTGAGAACGTATATAGATTTAATGAACACAATTGATAGTTTGATTTATATTATTGTATTGCATTAGTTAAATTAAACATTTACTAATACTTTATTATAATGATTTGGTACCATCAATTAAACCAATACATGTGATAAAGAATGAAAATGAAATTTTTACTGTAGGTTAGACCCCTTTCACAAATGGTGGTAAAATCCTACTAACAGCTTACCTTGTAGTACAAGAGCCGGGAAGAAAAAAAGGCAGTTGTCTCACCCCAATTTTTGATTACTTCAATGAAAACTATACATACTTACTAGTGAGTCAGCCAAGTATAAGAAGGGGGAATAAAAAATGACGGCTGTTTTAAAACCTTAAAAAAACATTCATTTTTCATTCGGAGCTCTATATCTTAAAAACTACCAACAACACTAGAAAATCTAAGAGAACATTATTTAAAGAAGAGTAAATTTTCTGAAATATTAGCACTAAAAGAGCTATTTACGTCCAATAGTTCTCGGGATATAGCTTTTAAAAAAAACAAAATTTCTTAAAAATCTACTGAAAGATTAGAAGTTAGTTAATTTATTTTAAGAAATATATATCTCAGGAACTATGTGACGTACAGATGTCTATTATCACTCAAATTAAAGCTAGTTTAATGGACTATAAAGAAGTTTATGACCTTTACCTTCGTAATTTTTATGATATATGAAAAAATAAGCTCCCAAAATGTTGATTTCTAGTTATTCATATAAAATGTTGGATATTTTAAAACATATATCTTTAGATTCATAAGACGCACATATGTCTGCTAGCACTCAAAATCAAGGAAATTCCTCCTATTCCCCCTACCTATACTTGGCAGACTCATCAATTTTGACTAGTAATTATACATAGTTTTCATTAAAGTAATCAAAAATTGGGGTGAGATAACTACCTTTTTCCTCCTCTTGGGCTCTTGTACTATTGCCGTATCATCGTTAAATCGTCGTTTTTATTGAGCCAAAGTTTCGCCCCACGTTGCAGGGCTTCTTCAGGGCTGTTATGACGGAAGTCAAAGACAGACTGACTGACATACTGGAAGATTATTGATGATTGACCGTGTGTATAGATGAATGGAATATGGTCTGGGTGCGGTCAAAAAAACTCAAATAGTAATTAATTATACTATTTTTATTGAGCCAACGTTTCGCCCCACGTTGCAGGGCTTCGTCAGGGCTGTTATGACGGAAGTCAAAGACAGACTGACTGTCATATTCCAATCATCAATAATCTTCCATGATATTTAGTAGTTTGCTCTTTTCTAAAACAAATTTTGGTGACTACTTTATCCCGAGCCACATTATCTTTTTTTTATAATTTTTCGTAAATATAACAGAGGAATAGGATCAGTGATACTTTCTTCTTATTCCTCGAAAAGAGACTAATCGATTGGTGTAGAATAATATTGAAAAAAGCTTATACTTTCTCAGCTACGATCCAAAAACCCTTAATTTTGTTCATAACTTTTTTTTCTACTCGAAAATTCGGGGATTTCATTTTCTTTAAACCTTCATGGCGAAAGGGAACATTTTGTAAAAAAAAAAACTGCCCAGTAATTGAAAAGTTTCTTGTTGTCAAAGATTTGACCATTCCCTTTTATATATAGAGACTAGCTAACCCGGCAATGCTTCGCTATTGCTATATTTGAGGGTGTATATAGATTTAATGTGCACAATTAATAGTTTTTATATTGTATAAATATTAATAAATGATTTTATTTAGTTAAAATTAAACATTTACGTATGGTTTATTATAATAATTTGATAACATAAATAAACCAATACAAGCGATGTAGTCGTTTTTAGTACTTCAGAAACCCATTTCGCCAAGAAACCAAGGCGCCGGATAAAAAAAAATTCTCCGAATGAATTAAGGTAAAAAATGAATATTTTAATTTCTTTGGAAAATAGTATTTAGTATTTTAGGACAATCCTGAAAACGGATATAATTTTCTTTTTTTCTGAATAAAATTTTCCGACTCACTTTACCCTGAGCCTTACGCTTGATTTTGTTCATAACTTTTTTTCTACTAAAAACTCTCGGGATTTCATCGTCTTTAAACCTTCCCATGGCGATTTGGAACATATAGAAAAAAACTCCACATAAATCGTTCCAGTAATAAATAAATAAATAAAGTCTATCGAGAACAAAAATTCCACAGCTCTCTTTTATATAGAGATAGAGATGTGAAGAAAACATTATCATTTTAATGATGTAAGAATGTGTATATATTTTGAACGTAAAAAGTCATAATTTGTTTGATAAATCTAGATTAAGAATTGATATATAGGAAGATGGTCAGGATTGCGGTCACAAATGAAACGAAAATAGTTAACAACTATTTTATTTTCCAACGTTTCGCCCC
>NW_027114505.1:405160-433914 GCF_000696795.3 Halyomorpha halys | reverse complement strand
TCCTTTTTTATTTTATTTTGTATCTTTTTAGCCCTGATGAAGCCCTACAAAGTGGGGCGAAACGTTGGAAAATAAAATAGTTGTTAACTATTTTCGTTTCACTTGTGACAAAGTGGGGCGAAACGTTGGAAAATAAAATAGTTGTTAACTATTTTCGTTTCACTTGTGACCGCAACCCTGACCATCTTCCTATATATCAATTTTTACGGTCAACTATTTACATATATACAATATAGATTAAGAATTATTTATTTATTATAATTGATAATTATTAAATGTTTTTATTGAAACAATAATGCATTTCGTGGATGGATAACATTAATTTAATTAATTATAGGTGAAATAAGTTGTTTTTTTTTAGTTTTTGGGGTATAAATTTCTATATTTTGACAGCAAAATAATTTTTGTTAAATAGCCGGAACAAAGAAGTCTAAATCAAAAATATGCCGATCGGTGTACACTGGCAATAGACGATATGTTACAGCAATGAAAACTTATTAAACGTATAATTTTATGTTTTAATTATATTTGAGCATAAAAAGACAACAAGCAGTGGCTTTGATTAGGGTTCCTGAAATATATATTTTCCAAAATATATTCGCTAAATACTGATTTTTCAGTACATTTTTTAAGAATTGTTGCTTTTTAAAGAACTATCTCGGTAACTATTGAAGGTACTAATAGACTTCATATGTTAGCAAACTTACTTTATTTTAAATAATTAATGATCTATCAGATTTTTTAGTTTTCTTGATAGTTTCAAATATATGGAAGTTCGAATGAAAAATTATTATTACGTTTTGAAACAGTCCCCATTTTTTACTTCCCTACATATACTTGGCTGACTCATCTTTTGACTAGTAATTAAATATAGATTTCATTAAAGTAATTCAAAATTAGGGAGAAATATCTGCCTTTTTTCTCTTCTTGGGATCTTGTGTACCATTTGTTCAGAGTTCCCAAGTAAATATTAAATACAGGAGTGAATGCGTGTTAAAGGATTTATTTAATTTTTATCTTCTGTACCTTTTCTTTATAGTATTTTGTTATTATATTATTTTACTTCTTTTTAAAAAACTATAACTTTTTATTTTTTAGCTTTTTTAATCCGTGTTATTTGTGTTTTAACTTATTTATTCATTTAATTATTTCTTTTAACTAATTTTTTCTAAACCTATACATTGGTTATTTTATTTATTTTTATATATTATGATATATTTATTCACTTTATTTTTTTAACTGATAGTTAGTCTTATGACTTTGGTTTGATTTGCTGTTGCTAACTTTTTTAATTTGTTTAACGGATTAAATGTAGGTTGCGGATCACTAGAAAGGGGAGGTATGAAAAAGTGAAATAGGGAGAATAAAATTACCTAATAATGATTGTCAAATGGAATAAAATTGTTAAATAGGAAAAAAAAAATAGTTGTAACATATTGTATCGAGTATAGAAGATAAGGTTGAAAAAAAAATGTTTCTACATCATGTTAATATATGTAGTATTGCTATGTACTGCCTTGAGATTTAATCGGGATGCCAGGATAATCGCTGAAGGCAATTATCCAAAAATAAGTTAATTAATGAATTATATATTGAGTCCTAAAAAACTATTATTATGATTGGATTCTTTCCCAAAGGCTATTTACCAGTTTACCGATTAAATACCTTTATATTTATAAAATGTTGTTACCATTAATTATATAGTATAATAAAGGGTGGTATATTGGGTTATATAATAGTATATAAACTATATAAAGAGATTAACTATTTATTTACAATTTATTACTATTATTAAAATGGTTGTAATGGTTCAGATAAATGGTTGCTATAAAATATCGGTTATTACATTATTCCTTATTATTTACTTTATACTTATAGCTGCTGATACCGTGGAATGTAGTTCCGTAGGTGTCGTCTTGTTCATAAGGGATGTCCAGGTCTCTTGGCCCTTCTCACGACTTCGTCTGGTCGAAGTGCATCTTGCTCCGCGCGGCTTCTGCTGCCCTCTCAAGCCTGGTCCTATCTCGTCTAACTGTTCCTCTTGACTGTCCTTTTTCCTGATCCCGTTGCCCTAATTCTTTTCTCCCACTTCCCTTTTGGGGCGTTACCTTATTTTTGAATCTCCTTTTTCATTGGCCATCGGTGACCGAACGCTCCCGAGGTAGGCGTCTCCCTCCTCAGGCCCGAGAGTGGGTGAGAAAATTTGACATGTCCAGGAAGAGCCTGCACCTGCTTAATTTGATTCCGGTCCCTCGTCAAACCTGTCATTTTTGTTAGAACACTTAAAGGTTAGCCAATTTAATTTTTTCTGGGGACTCTGGTAATGTGGCAAACTTAACACAGATGTTTTCATATCCGGGGACGCCCTGACCAGGTATAGGGGCAGATGACGAAACACCTTAATAATACCTAGGATTGTCAAAAGGTCAATACATATCAGTATATATATATATATCTGATCATGGATTGATTGGTATACTGTGTTTTATAGTAACCCAATGTATTTGACCAGCATGGCTAAATAAAGCATTTTTCTTTTTATTATTATTATCATCTTTCTATTGTATTTATTATAGATATTTTTTTCTCGATTTGCCCTGTATATGTATATAGTATAAATGAACACATAGAGTTCTAATATCCATTGATCTTGAATGTAGCTCTTTGAATCATCCTTCTGCAATAAATAAATGAAAATCTAAAATCTTTATTCTAAATTGAAAATGAATTGATCAAATTTTTTTGTTCTATTATTTATTAGAGTAGAGCGCCATTATTAGCAACATTAATATCTAGGGAGCTGTGTGGGATGTAGGGTGAATAACCGTAATAGACTTCATACTACTAACTTCCGCTTGAACGTGTTACGATGAGGAAATTTAATAAAAAATCGATACAGTTTACTATCGATAACCGAGAAATGGGATGGTAAACGGGCCAACCTTGAACATTCTCCTCAACAACTGAGCAGACTTGTTGTATTGGATAATGGCCTCCTCTATTGTCCTCCAAGGCGCCTCTCTGCTCTTTTTCATCCACCATATTTTGTCTCTTATCTCGGATAAAAATATTTCTTAATAAAAGACCAATAAGCTATTTTATGAAGGCTTAAATAGGAGAATTGTTTTATGTTTATGGCTTATAATTGATAGTCAGGTGTGGGGTCAAAAGAAAACAAAAAAATAGTTAACAACTATTTATATAATTTTTCTCCTAGGACCCTTGTAAAAATCTGACATCCACCTCACTGAACTGATGTTTGACTAATCCTTCTTTACCCGAGCTGCCTCCCACTGGAACTCCTTTCCCTCTACGATGAGTTATGGATCAACCGTTCCTTCGTTAAAATCCCTTCTTTCAACCCCTTTTCCTTCTCCAAACTATAAATACATTTTATACTGAACATAGACCGATATATAAGATATAATTGTAAATGTATAGATATAATTGTAAATATTATTTTTTTTTTTACCTATAACTTACTCGCAATAATAGTTAAGCGCGATCATACTGTTTTTGGCCAATATATTGTTGAACCTAAAAATTGTTCTGAAGGAACTCAGTCTCTGAATAAAAAAACTTGTGTGCTCATTACACAACTTTCACTTACTAAAAAAATCTGAAGAAAATTATGAACAAAAAAATTATATTTACTTACTTCCTCGGTGCTACAGCCGGCTACAGCGGGCCTTCGCCTCTGCGTCTTATGGGACTAACCTGGCGCCCCCAAGACTTCATCGCCTAGCCTTCGGTCACCCAACTTTTCTTTTGCCTATTATTTCATACCTCATGACTCTCTTGGGAATCCTTTTATCTTCCATTCGAACGGCATGTCCTGCCCACCTAAGTCTATTTATGTTTATGATACGACCGATGGAAGCATCATCATATTATAGGTATAGCTCTTTATTACGTCTTTTCCTCCAGACAACATTCTCTTGAAGCGGCCATTAAATACGACTCAGAATTTTTCTCTCAAATATTTCTCGTTTAGTGACTTCTCTTTTGTTGAGTGTCCAACATTCTGACATAAGGTACTATCGGCCTTAAAAGAGTCTTGTATAGAATGGTCTTGGTATTTCGAGAGATAAGCCTGGACCTGAAGTGCTTTATGGGACCATGATAACTTCTATTTGATGCTCCTATTCTCTTTTCTATTTTCTTTGGAGGCTAGGCTAGGTGGTTGGTTCCATAAGGCCTACTATATATTTGCGCCCCTCTCTGTTACTATAGCAGTTCGTATTTAAGGGTTTCTCGAGGTGGGATTTCAAATATAAATTTTATTCCTGCCAAGAATGCAACAGCTTACCATTAGATATCCAAGCGTTAATGTATTAGGGAAACATAGGGAGGTTTTGGATTTTTCCCGTTCAAAGCTCTATTTTTACTTTTTGCTCATTTAGTTCGTAAATTATCAATATTTTGTATTAATATATTGTTCGTTAACACTGAGAACTATTTTTTTTTTAAATAATCAATTCTGATACAAGACTGCTCGTAGATTCCGACTATTACATTTACTAGACAAACGGTCTAAACTGCAAATCCATTACAAAAGACTGATCTACATGAATATTATAAGGGCTATCTGGACATACGGAGTTGAGCTTTGGGGCTCCACTAAACCATCAAATTCCTTCCGAATCCAATCCTTTCAGTTCAAAATCGTTAATGCTTCTTACTTAATCACGAATCTGCAATGCAGTTAATGACAGGACATGATCTGCTCCAAAAACACCTCCATCGAATTGGCATCGTAGATTCCCCGAAATGTCCTCTATGCAACATGGGGGACATGGATGGGGACCATCTTTTGGCGTGTGTTGGTCTGTTGGATGTTGAGCGAGATACGGACGAACTAAGTGGACGAATAAAATTGTATTGGGCTGCGAGAAGGAAAATGGCGTAATAGCCCACTTCCTGTGGCGTAGGGAAAAAAAAAAAAAAAAAAACTTAATCACGAATCAAGTCATCCTTCAGGACCTCTATGTCTCATATATTGCCGATTTGGCCAGAACCAGATACCAACCCTTCCATGATAAACTTCCCAATCACCCAAATCCACTTGTTTCTAACCTGCCTTCTCCTTCATTACCTAATAATCCTCCTAGGCGTCTGAAAAGAAGATGGTTCCGAGATCTTCTCCTCTAGAAATGTTGTTGGAGTTCTATCAATGGGTAGATTCTCCACATGTTTGTATCATGTCACTATGTCACCTACAGCAAATTTACTTGTTGTATATATTTTTATACAGTTGTGAATAACAATAAATAAATTATTTAAAAAAAATAGTAAATAAAAAAAATAAACAACATAACTTGTACTTTAGAGGAAGACGTTTTGAATATCCGGCATTTAAGCCCTTTCAGACAATTTCTCTGTGGATACGTCGTATTTAGTATTTAAAAAATCACTTAATTACTCATTGATTAACTGAGGTTAATCAAAATCATTAGAGCCGTTTTGGAGAAAATCTATTCTATAAAGTAGTACTTTTGGTTAGTCGATTTCAGCAAAAAGTTGATTTTTAATCTGTTATTTTAGTTTGGTACGTCTTTTCACTTTTAAGCTAAGCTATTCACTCACAGGCCAATAGGGAGACTTGAATATTTGGACTCGGGGAACTCAAAACGTGTATTTCATTCCAAAACTCTAATTCAAAATTTACATACTTTTCCCTACTATATTTTCCATATACAAGTAAACGAAAGTAATAAACTATTATTCTTCACCTGCATTTTTAAAACTTTTCTCATTCATGAAGATGTTGAGGTGAAAAATAGGCATTCTTTAAAATATTATCAATATTCTATGTTCGCTTGCATGTAAAAAAAAAAAAAAAAGAAATAAAATAAATACATTAAAATAATAATTCTTAATAAATGATAAAAGTAAAGTTAATAACAAAAACAATGACATTTATGGATTTAACAAAATAAATAATTGACCTCTAATGGAAAAAATAAAGTGAATTTAAGAAAAAGATGAAGAAAGAAATTAAGATAAAATAAAATTTTAGAGTGACAGTAACAGATAACTGATAAATATAGAACTTATAATAGGATGTCCTGGGCTTCAGTCTTCGGGTTGTGGTTGGGTTTCTAAAGTTATAGGTCACTGCTCCTTTAAATATCGGTAACTGGGAGTTGAACTTCATAAACCTTTTTTTTATTTAATCCTTTATTGTCTCTATCTGTAATTCTCTATGCAATTGACTATTTTTTTTTTCAAATCAAGGAGCATCCACTGCAATTCTTACGACTTTATTATACGACTCCAGACTTCACAGCCATACATCAGCAGTGGCCTAAGAAATATTTCAAAAATAAGAATGCCTTTCTCTAGTTTTAATTTGGATTTTATATTTAAGATAGGATTTAACATTGTTAACCTTGCGTAGGTTTGATTTAGTTCGATGTTGATATAGTGGTTCCAGGTAAGGCGGCGATCAAGTTGAATTCCCAGGTTTCTTACTGTCTCAATGGCAGGTACTATCACCACAATTGTTACATTTATCAACAATCTATGTATATAATTAAAACATATACTCAATCTTACCTTATTGTTAAATATATCCATTAATTTTTTACATTTTGTCATGGTTACATAACTAAAAATTATAACACACTGTTTAAACAGTATCGTTCACAATTGATAAATTCATCTCCCTTCTTAATACAAATCAATGTCATGTTATTCAAGGTATTATCTCTTTGGACATATTAATACGCCTGTGAGCTCTTTGTCTACCTCCCTATCTATATGCCTATATTTAATAAATTTAGTTATTCAGGTTGGATATTATAGTTTAGAATTGGATAATTTTATTTTTATATGTTTTTAGTGATTCCTTCTGACTTTACTTACTTGTTCAGCCTGTTTATTATGTCTGTATTTAAATTTGTTTGTGTCGATTTTTCTTGACCTGCATATTTAAAACTTCTTTTATAGATTTTATCAAAAACAAAATCACCTTACAATAAAATATATCCTTAAACACTAAAGTATAGATAATTCTTTACTAACTTACCTAGTAGAAATAGTGAGGAAGCTGCACTGACTGATGGACTTGGCAGATGTTTGACAGTTGCATGGGATATCTGTCTAAAATATCTGTTTTAAATTGTTCGGGACCAAAGCTGACCATTATGCACCGAGTGTCCCATAGAAAGCGATGTAAATGCGTTTCCATTATGCAGCAAGACTGTATGTATGCTGATTTTAAATGAATCAGTGAATAACTGCCATTCAAGTGGATTGTATGGTTTGGGGCAAGAGTCTGACAAAATGATCCTCTGATTCTCTATAAAGCTAAACATTTATTGTCCTAGTTTGTCAAGCACCGTAATCCTAACATATTGACCTATGATATTAGGGAAGGTGAACTACACTAACGAAAATTAATAAGAATTGTAGAATTTCTTGAAACTGCCCTAATGAAAAATTTAAAACATATGGATGGCTTTCTTGTCAATGGTGATAGGTTCATTTCCACTTACTTACTATATTATATTTAAAAAAAAAAAAAAACTATATAAAATAATTGCAAACTTGAATGAAATTAATTTAAATAAAAAACATTTTATAATATTTTGCAATATCTCTTGTATACTACTATGTTCCGTATTTTCCCCCTACAATTACAAGTAATGCTAATCAAATAAAGAAAATCTGTTCTACAATGGTTCCAAAATATGAAAATGATATCATTTCTAAGATAAATTTATTAACATACTGCGGCTTATTTATATGTTTTCGAAAGTGCTGAAAATAAATAGAAAATAGATATATGATCGCGCGCCTGCGCATCGATTCATTTTAACTTTTAGGACTTCTATTCATAATAAATATGTTCAAATGAACTGAATTCACATATGAGTTAAATCAGATGTAATTGCAATTAATAATGGTCACGAAGTAATTGTAATTGCATTAGTAATGCTCGAGAAGTAATTTTAATTGCAATTACTTAACAACAAGAAGCCATTGTAATCGAGAATCACAAATACGATTGCAGTAATTTTATGATGCAATTGCAATTACTTTTACTTAATTATAGTAATTGTAATTGTGTCTTACAATTACTTCAGAGTAATTGCTCTTCAAAACCACTATTTTTTTATGTTTTGGACCATATAACGGTTCTCTTAGTTATAGTGAAACTGGAAATCTAATTAAATTCCTTCATAGGAAAGATTCCTTCCAAGCTCTGATCCACACCATTAACACAGCCAGTACAAGAAGGTTGAAACGTCGGCTCATAATTTAACACTTATTTTGTGTTTTCTTTTTCACCACACCCCCACCTACTTCACCTTGAAATACAACCAAGGTTTATGGTACCTCTGTATCATACAGTTATACTTATAGTACTTACTTAGCATACTTATTGCTTAGTATACTTATTGCACTATTATATTATTTACTATACCTTTGTATATATAAGGGACGTGACGGCCGTGCGGGCTGGGGCGCAGGTCCCGGTGCGGTCGGTTCGGAAAGATTCGATTCCCACCTGGGGCAGTTAAACATTCATTTTTCGGCGGCCCCGAAGAATGAATCTGGACACTCCCACCTTTGGTTAGTACGCGGCGGCATTTTAGGTGGCAAAAAGGACCACTAGGCCCACTTGCCGGACTTGTTCCCCCCACCAAATATCAGTACCAGTACCAGTATACCTTTGTGTGCTCCATCATATAAGTCGGGGTGAAATATGTTAAGTATTTTATTTCTAATTACAGGTTAAAGATGGATACAGTATTTTCAAATGAAAAATAAAGGGGATACTTAGGTATAGGTATAATAAAAAGAAAATGGATTCTGTCAAAGACCATGAAGGTTTAGCAGCCGGTACTGGTACCACTAACTTAGGGACATATAAATAGATATAGCTTACGTAAATATAGAGCTATCTGAAATATGGATAAATACCTTAGATATAGCTTTCATAAATAAAAAAATTGTCCGAATAGCCAGAAATCAACATTTTGTGAATTTATTTCGGCAAATATAAAAAGTACTACTCCTAATTTTCGATAATCATTATAAACTACTTTGTAGTATAATTCTATTAACTCGAGATATCTCAATTAAATTTGAGTGCTAACAGATAACTGTATGTCTAATGCTTCTTGAGATTTAGCCTTCATTAATCAAAACTTTATCCGAACAACCTGACATCAAATTTTGTGAATTTATTTTGGCAAATACCATTACAACTAATACTCCTACGAAAATAAATGTAAACTATTTGATAGCACATACTATTTTATAGCTTTATAATATTATAATACTTCCTGAGATACAACGGTTCAATGACCAAAGTTGTTTCTCAAATTACGAT
Organism: Halyomorpha halys; assembly: GCF_000696795.3. Classification (NCBI taxonomy): domain Eukaryota; kingdom Metazoa; phylum Arthropoda; class Insecta; order Hemiptera; family Pentatomidae; genus Halyomorpha; species Halyomorpha halys. Next base: position 424,571 of record NW_027114505.1, on the reverse strand, counting down.
AAATCAACATTTTGTGAATTTGTTTGGTCAAATGTAATGGAAACTAATACTCCTATGAAAATTAGTTAAAATAACATCCAAAACAATACTAAGACAATCAAAACACAAACTACGAGCAAGTAACACGACAAACAAAATGGTGACGGGCTTAGCTGGTCTGTAGCGTGGCGTCATTCTCCATTTAACAGACCTAGTAACAGACTCTCAGCCGAGTTAAATGATATATCGTTTTAGCATGGTAAAATAAGGAAATATTTCTCCATTTAACATAAGTTTTTCCATTTAACACGCTTTAACATGTTAAACTAAAGATCATGAATACCCTTTACTGCTGCAAGACCTTGGAAGCAAACTGGAAAGCAATAGTAAGGCTGTTTCAGGCGGCCAAACAATATTTACAATAAATATATATTTATTTATTACACTAATATATAGTCAATATTCACTTTAAACAAAGTCAAAATCATTTATCACAGACACTATTTCTTAAAACCTTTATCACAACAAATGGTGATAATGATAATTGTTGTGATAAAGGAATAGTGTCTGTGATAAATGATTTTGACTTTGTTTTAAGTGAATATTGACTAATTAGAAATTGATGGTTTGACCTGGACAGAATAGCCTGCATGGAGTTTAGAGTTTTTTAAATTATATAATTTCAAAGTTGTATTAGGTAGATTGTCCCTGAAGATGGTCGGATTGGCCGAAACATCGGACTTATAAGAGAAATAAAAGTTTTTGAGACTATAATAGATAGAATTTAAATTATTTATTTTTTAAAAAAATTTTTGAATTATGTTAATTGTACTCCATGTAATAAATAAATATATATTTATTGTAAATATTGTTTGGCTGCCTGAAACAGCCTTACTACTGCTTTCCAGTACTCTTAGAGAAAATATTCTCTTAAATATTAAAGAAAAAAGTAAAATAAAATAAAGCTAAATATGTAATAATTGTATGTAGAAGCCTACTCAGCGATTCCACTGAAAGCTGGTCCCTGCTACGACACCGACCTTATCAGAAGCCGTGTCATGATCATCCACCACAATTATTTCATAACCCAACCTCAATTTAGGATCATCACATCCTTAAAAGAAAGATGGCAATTACCTCTTTGGCATGACGAGGCGCTTTTAAAGGCCTTGCTCCGAATCTTGTAAATGTTAGGTCATTTCCGTACTATATTGCGTTAGGTATTGAGTTGGATACCTTGTGTGGGCCTAATAGACCCTTATCAACAGTTAGACTGTACTACTGTCTCCCGAATTGTTTGAATCCGATTAAGGCAGATAATTATTTATTAAGTTATTTCTGCCTTGAGTCAACCCTATGGGTTCGAGAACTTTCACAGCTTCTATAAAGTGTATACCCTTCATTAGGAGTAAAGGCGTGATTTTGGAAATGTTAGTTAAAAAAAAAAAAAATAACTAGAATAGAACAGCCGTACCAAGTCAATTCTAGTAGTACTATATTTTTATGTTGTAATAGGAGAGTGGGAGGACAGGAGCTGTCACAATCAGACCGGCACTACCGCGATTATTAATATACTGTGAACTCCTACTCCCCTGTTACAATATAAAAATTGTCCACTTGGATTGATCAGCATTACAGTACCTCCCTCCCCTACCACTTCCGTTTTATCTCGCGGTAAAAAAAAATAATAATACGAGAGTAATATTATTATTACGAGTAATAACTACTATCATATTATTATTTTTTTTTTGAGTTCTAGAACGCCGTTAAAAAAGCTACACATAAAAAATCAGATTTGTATGGGATTTTTTTATTTATTTATTTTTATTTAAACGTAAGTATTAATTTCTTGGGTATCTCTTTTATTTCCGTTTCCTCTTTTTTTTCCTCGTCAACTTGAATGGAGGATATTTTTAATTAAAATGAAAATTGCTTAGGAGAGTACTGTTTATTAGTTTTCACAATTAAAGAGAAAATAAATAGTTATTACTTGCAAGAAAATATTTCTTGGATATAGATAATTTTGTGATGTTCCTTTGTGATGTCTTGGCCAATAGAAACAACAAAACAAAATATTAAAATTCATCTATCAAAACTGCAAAAATATTTGGCTAAATATGTTTCCTTAATAATAATTAAATATTATTCCTCCATTTTTTTTCTATTATATAGCCATATAACCGCAAGAAAAAAAAAATGGATGAAAGAAACTATAAAAACATAGCACCAGTACATTACGGAGCTCTGGATACACGCTGAGCACACAAATATATCTGTGTGCCATATCCTAACAAATAATAAATAAATATATCACAAAAAGAACTTTGATTAATGATATTTCTGTCTTTATATTAACATTGTAGGAAGGTAGTCTGGGTGGCGATCAGTACAGGTATCAAAATAGTAAAAGAAAACTATAAACTATAGTTGAAAGGAATATGGTCCGGGTGCGGTCAAGAAAAACTCAAATAGTAGAAATATACTAATTTAATGAGCCAACGTTTCGCCCCACGTTGCAGGGCTTCTTCAGGGCTATTTTGACGGCAGTCAAAACTAAAATGGATTTTTAGTTTTGTAGATTTTTAGTCCCATTTTAGTTTTGACTGCCGTCAAAATAGCCCTGAAGAAGCCCTGCAACGTGGGGCGAAACGTTGGCTCATTAAATTAGTATGTTTCTACTATTTGAGTTTTTCTTGACCGCACCCGGACCATATTCCTTTCATCTTCACACACGGTCAATCAATAATCTTCCAGTATAAACTATAGTAAATGAAAACTATCAAAATACAAATATCTAGAATTCTATGACAACTGATTGTAGCTATTAGTAACCAGTTTCTAGTCCACCTATATCCTGTATACTTCCTTAAATTATTACTATTATTTCTTTTTACAAATTATTTGTTTATTTATTTTATTTTCGTATTTTCTCGGTATATTTATTTTAATGTTTTGCCAATTCTTAAAAAGTCTGTATTTTGTTTTTCATTAGGCCCTGCTAAACAGAGTTGGGCAAAAATTATTCGAATGACAAGAGACGAATACTTTTTTATTCGATTGACGAGAGAGGAATAAATTTTTATTCGAATAAAAATACGACTAAACAATCCGAATACTTTTTATTCGAATATTTAAAATACTATTTCAATCGAATAAAAAATTAGGAATGAAAAATTATTCGAATACAAAATTAGTGGAATACATATTATTCGAATAAAAATTTGATTTTTTTTAAAAATTCACTTACTTTTTTTGCCACCTTCAATTTATAATGTATGAGGGTTCTATTTCACATATTCAGACGAGTACAAAATGAAAATGCTATCGATTTTAAGATTCCATATCAATTTATTTTAATTTTTTTTATTTCTAATACATAGGGGCCAATTTTTAGGTTTCCGGATATCCAGATTATGAAAATGCTATCTATTTTAACATGGCGTATCGATTAATTTTAACTTTCTTGATTTCTTAACATGTTAAGGTCTCTTTATACGTTCTGAGAAATGCAGAATATGAAAAAGATATGGATTTTAAGATCGCGTATCGATTTATTTTTACTTTTCTGATTTCTAACATGTTAGGGTCCCTATATACGCCTTGAGGAATGTAGAATATGAAAATTATATCGATTTTAAGATCTAGTATCGAGTTATTTTTACTTTTCCGATTTCTAACATGTTGGGGTCCCTTTTTACGTTTTGAGGAATGCAGAATATGAAAATGATATTGATTTTATGATCGCGTATCGATTTATTTTAACTAAGATAAGAAATATGCATATCTCAAAACATAAAGAGGCCCTAACATGTAAGAAATCAGAAAAGTTAAAATAAATCGATAGTATTTTCATATTCTACCTATCTCAAAACATAAAGGTACTCTAACATGTTGAAAATCAAGAAAGTTCAAATAAATTGATAGGCAATCTTAAAACAATAGCATTTTCTTATTCTACATATCTCAACATATATAAAGAGACCCTAATATGTTAGAAATCAAGAAAGTTAAAATTAATCGATACGTGGTCTTAAAATCGATAGTATTTTCATATTCTACATATCCCGAAACATATAAAGGGACCTTAACATGGTAGAAATCAGAAAAGTTAAAATAAATCGATAGTATTTTCATATTCTACATATCCCAAACCATAAAAAGGTACCCTTATATGTTAGAAATCAGAAAAGTTAAAATTAATCTATACGCGATCATAAAATATATCTATGTATAGGTGTAAGACAAAAAATATCATCTTTATACAAATACAAACGTATTCGGATGGTTTTTTGAATAAGAGATTATTTTACTATAAAATGGACGAATATAAAAGTATTCAAATGGTTATTCGATTCGTTTTGCCCAAATAATTGATTATTCGTGTAAAATAATGACGAATAAAAAAGTAATCGTATGTTTAATCATATGTGTTGTACGAATAATTGATTATTCGTGTAAAATAATGACGAATGAAAAAGTATTCGGATAGTTAAACATATGTTTTGTACGAATAATTGATTATTCTAGTAGAAAAATTCACGAATAAAAAATCATTCGTCTCTTGTTAACAATAAATAGTTCTCTTTTACTATTTTGATACCTTTATTGACCGCTATCCGGACTATCTTCCTACAATATACATATTAAAGTAATCAAAACTTGGCTTGAAATAACCGCCGTTTTTCTCCTCTTGGCTCTCTTGTACTATCTCCCTCCATCCTCTACTTCATATCAGGAAAACAACTATAGTAAATAATTACAATATTATTTATATCTGTGAGTTCTATGGGCTGAATTTCATGCAGCGGACTCCTGTACTAAATTGATGAGGCAGTGGAACGACTTGAGGACTATTACAGAGGCCGTGGAAGAGGCACGGGGACAGGAGATACAATTTAATGGCGCGGAAACATTAGCTGCCATAAGTGGGCCTTCCTCTCGAGTGGGCAGTGTCCTCTACCTCTTGCGGTGTCTTTAACATGAGTTCATCCTGTACACTGCAATATTGATGGCACAGCTCTCTGCTTCTTCTTACTATTTCACCACTGAGGATTTTATTTTAAGCAATTAGACTCATAGTCATTTTATTTAAAACTATGAATCACGTACGACAATGACACTTGCGTACTGTCAGTGAATAATGACCTATTGATAGTATTCCGAACTCATCCCTTTACCCTTTAAACTATTAATTCCTGCCCTACAGTATCCTTAATTATTCCACTTATCCCTGTCATACAGATCCGCTACCTTTTATTTATTTATTTACTCAGTAAATAAGTAAAAGTACATCCAATGTGGTCCGTCCAGATGACATCTATCGGTGGGTGGCAAAATAACATTCAGAAATTATAAACATAAATGAAATATGAGTTATGTACCCTTTTGATTGTCTGGCCGCTGTGGATTTTAAGCTAAAATAGTACAGTTATTATTAACTTATAGCGGTAAAACAAATAATTCAATTTACTAAATATAAAATACTAAAAAAAAAAAAAATGAAACAACTTATGAAGTGAATAATATTGATGCGTATTTACGAATTTATAAATTAATAATATTGAGCTAATAAATTCGTAATAAGTATGGAGTAAACTTTATTAAAAATAAGAATAAAATAGATAATAAATATAATATTATACAACATAATATGTAACATGATATCTAATATAAAGAAGAAAAAATAAAGGAGCATTAAAACTAAAGGATACAATAAAACAAACTTATATAAGAATACAATAAAAATAAAGGTACTACCTTGAACTACATCTAGACAAACGACTAACTGGGAATCCTCACACAAGACTGAAAAGACAGGAAACTGCACGTCGATTCCGACTATTACAACACTTACTGGACAAATGGTCTAAACTTCCAATTCATTACATAAGAATCAATTATATGATTTTAAAAAGGCCTATTTGGACATACAGAGTTGAGCTTAAGGGCGCCACTGAACCATCGAATTCCTCTTATCCAATCCCTACAATCCAAAATCCTTAACGCTCTCTACTGATAGTCAGTAATAAAATTATCAATTGTAAACAGATAGATAAAAAACTATAAGTCTAAATAGTAAGGGAATGAAATTATAAGCAGGGCTTAAGGTGGTAAACGCTTTTTATCTCCGAAGCAAAGTTGCTCGCTTCATTTACAAAACTATTATACTTCCTAATGTTCGTTACTCATATGAAATATAGACACCTGCTTACGGTAGCTGGCTGAAAGAAAGATGAATGAATCGACGGCCAAATTTAAACGCATGGAACATGGAACCGGTGCTGCACTATTTTTTATTTTTTTGGATTTAGTTTAGTTTAACATGTTAAAGTGTGTTGAATGGAGAATTATTTCCTTCTTTTAGCATGCTGAATGGATAACAGGGTTCAGAGTCTGTTAAATAAAGAATGACGTCACGCAACAGGCCTAGTTAGTTCCACATTTTGTCCGTTGTCATTTGTTGGGATAGTTGCTCGTAGTTCGTGTTTGGTTTATGTTAGTTTTGTTTCGTATGTTTTTAAACTCCAATAAAGTAATGGATAAAAATAATAATAAATTAATAGGGGGAAAAGCTATAAGAAGAAATAAGGAACAATTGAGGTAGAGAAAAAATTATGTGACGATGCTGTAGAACTATAAATATTATTGGAGATTATATTTACAAGCTTACTGTATATTTTCAGCAAGTTTCATCAAATGTTTTTGAGTCATGTTGACCCCATGTTGTGTTCAATTTGATACACAAGCATTTTATGCCTAATACTCTCAATAAAAACAAAAAAGTCCAAAATCAATAAATTGGGAGGAATTATGTGCGCAAAATCCTTAGTTCTGCAATAAGGGAGAAGTTCTCCCAGAAGGCAACACCAATTGGATTTTGTGAGAACCACTAACACCAACCCTACTCACTTATCAACATTCAATCCTTTCTCTCAATTTGAAGGGATTTAAGAAGTGTGTGGTCTTAAAAAGGTCCTCAAGACGGAACAATATTTTGACCGAATTTCATCCCTACTTTTATGATATTTTTTTTTTACCTAGGAAATTTTCTGAAGTATCGAATTTCATCTCATTTTATTCAAAGGTGACCGAGGAAAGTGTCAGAATGTAAGGGGGAACGAATAGTTAAAGAGACAAAATGTAAGGGGGGACGAATAGTTAAAGAGACAAAATGTAAGAGGGGACGGATAGTTAAATGGACAAAATGTAAGGGGGGACGAATAGTTAAAGGAACAAAATGTAAGGGGGGACGAATAGTTAAAGGAACAAAATGTAAGGGGGGACGAATAGTTAAGAGACAAAATGTAAGAGGGGACGGATAGTTAAATGGACAAAATGTAAGGGGGGACGAATAGTTAAAGGAACAAAATGTAAGGGGGGACGAATAGTTAAAGGAACAAAATGTAAGGGGGGACGAATAGTTAAAGGAACAAAATGTAGGGAGGAGGGGCGAATAGTTAAAGAGACAAAATGTAAGGGGGAACGAATAGTTAAAGAGACAAAATGTATGGGGGACGAATAGTTAAAGTGACAAAACTAACTTCATCACAGTGATATAGTGTCTAACTGTCTAATTTTTAAATAAAAATCGTTTCTTCAGGGTATGATTGTGAATCAGATTATTTAATTCAAAAAACTCTAACTTAAAATTTCATGTAGACTTTATCTGTTCGCAGATCAAGGAGACAGAGGGACATATGTTGAATCTCTGGCAATTGTGGAGGCATCGCCTCTTTACTTTCATTTTTATCCAGAACATCATCTGTGTCGTAGTCAGCATGTCTCCTAGAGGTAAGTATTGCAATGGCCAACTGTATTAGAAGAATGCACTAGATTGAATGCTCTAATAAAGTTCAAACTAATCTTAATGCTATTCTTGCCACATTGAAAAAAATATAGATTTATTTTCCAAAATATTTAATTTTCTATTAAGTGTATGTTCTAATAAGAAATACCGAACTTATTGCTTCTCGCCTTAGCAATCAAAATGTTTGTATATTGCATGTGGTTTAATTGGATGCAAATATGTTGAATTATAACTTAATCAGCTCTAAAGCCTATTACACGAAATTAGTGAATAAAATAGTTATTTAATAGATTCATTAGGTCTGTTCAAACAACCACTTCTGACTGTCCGGAGCATGCGTAGTACTGAGTTTTCCCTCCCAAATTCTTTAATGCGCATGCTCCGTACAGTTCTTGATAGTCAGAAGTGGTTGTTGGAACAGACCTATTATTATGTACTTACAGCTGATACGGGACATAAAAAGATTCCATGTAATAGGCATGAAGATATTATTGGGTCGTTTCAAATGAAATGTCGGTTTTCAGAAGAAAGGTTATTTATTAAAACAACTTTATGAAATCAAAGCAGTTTTATTCAAAATATTTAATCTCATTATCTATATATTATCCCTAACGCGTTATCAACTTTATCAATCCCAAAACTGAAAAATTCAGGATTATGTGCAGAAATAAAGTTAGGAAATGTGTTTTTAATCTGAAAACCAATTTCAAAACTTTTACCTTTTAATAACTTTTTTTTTTTTAATTTATTTATTTAACGTAATTGACAACAGTACAAAATAATACAATAAGTAAATATTTTGTATGTTTCATATACACTTGAAAATCTAGGGAAGGAACCACACATCGGTGGTACTTCAAACATTAATTTAAATTAGAAGGTCTCGTGGTCATCTTCTTTTCAGACGCCTCGGAGGATTATCAGGGATTGTTAAGGATGAAATATTGAGAATTAATGGGTTAGGATGGTTAAGGAGTTTGAAATGAAAAGAGGCATATCTGTTTTGGGCCAATTTTGCAACGAATGGGATGTTAAGGTCTTTGTGAATGAGTTTATTTGTAACGTAATAAGGAGCAACAAGGATTCTGCGTAGGATTTGGATTGTAACGATTGGATGCGGGAGGAATTTGATGATTTGGTGGAGCCCCAGAGCTCAATTCCATATGTCCAAATTGGTCTGATTATCTTAGTGTATACTAATTTTTTGTAGTGAATAGGAAGTTTAGAGCGTTTGTCAAGTAAGTGTTGTAACAATCAGAATCTACGAGCAGTTTCTTGTCGTTTCAGTCTTGTGTGTGGATTCCAAGTAAGTCTCTTGTCAAGATGGAGTCCTAAGTATCGAATCTGTTCAACAGGCGTTAGTGGAGTGTTTAGAAAGGATACTGTAGGACAGGAGGGCAGAGGTTTACGATGGAGAGTAAAGGTGATCTGGTGGGATTTGTCAGGATTTATTTTAATAACATTTTAAAATTTCTAAATGGATGGAAATTTGTTGGAGGTAAGTCTGGCGAATAAGATTGGTGTAGGACTTCGTAACTCAGCTCGTTTTGTGCATTCATTGTCTGTCGTTGTTGTCTACGAGAATAGTCCCTTCCGATCAACCAATGTAGGTTGGTTTTTGACAAATATTTGGTGTATTATGTCAATATCACTGCAGAAGGATATGGATGTTATGGTTTCATCTTTGGGTAAAAGGAAGAAATGAATTAGTTCTGCCCATGGCCACCACACAGAAACCAATATTTTTTTTGTTAGAATTTGGAGATTGCATGTGTCCTGGGCCCTGTTTCATAATAAAATACAAACTAATACTAGTAGTCTTGTAGATTTATCTTAATTCAATTACACAGACTTGTACAATAGTAACTTGTACTTTAGTATTTTTTAATTCCTGTAATATCACTTATAGTCATCCCTATCACGAAAAAAATAAGTATTAGTATTATTACCATACCAGTTTCTACACTTGTACTATGAACCATACTATTAGCTTTCTTTATGAAACAGGGTCCTAGTCTTTCGTCAATGTTTAACCATTGACTCAGTCGACGCCTGAAGTCATACACAATCCACTTTTCATCACACGTAATTATTCTTTCGAGATAAGGTTCGTTTTTTGCCTATTAAGCACTGAAACGAATGTCTCATGCCGCTAAAAGAATCATTTAAGCTCAGAAAACAAGAATTCCTCATCATAATTATGAAGTACAACAAATGAAATATGTATTGGGTTATTACCTCCTCCTTAAAAGTTGCAAAAATTTCAAATAGTTTTTAAAAATTTATATAAAAATACATCCAGTAAATTTAATGTAAGATCATAATGGTATGATTCAGGCGTGTAGAGAAACTACCCATTGAAAGCTCTCTAATAAGAATTCTACTCTAAAAAGGTCTCGAGCCCATCTTCTTTTCAGGTTCCTCGGAGGATTGTCGGGAATGAAGAGGTTTTTTGTTGGTATTTAGCCACCTGACCGCCGATTCATTATTGGTTCTATAAAAGGCTCGTTTTCTATTAGTAAGCAGTGAAACGCATGTCTTATAACTTGAGCTGCTGCCACTTATTAAGTTCATGAGGTACCTATAAATCTACCTTTTTTACTTTACCAATGGTCATTAAGTGTCGATACACTCGTATTCATTTGTGCTGTAAGTCCTTTAATTGTTTGTATAGGGTTTTCATCTACATTAAGCCGTTAAGTTCAACGTTGTCAATTGCTGGTGAATGTCTTTTTACTAGTTGGTTACCATATCTGTATCACCCGTCAAAAATGTTTGAAATCACCGACGAATAGTACGTTCGTTACAGCCTTCCCCGAATGCCGTGATGTTTATTGCATATTGGACTTCCGAGTTGCCAAATTTAAATTCATTAAAAAAAAATTACTCGAAAATCGTGAGTTCTCATGGTCATATTTGACGGCATATTAAATAATGTGTAATCAATTGGAATGGTAGTAAATATTATAGAAAAAGAGTGAATAATTAACGGTTAATTATGATCTGTTAACATAAAGGTAGTAAACAACAAAAGCTCACTAATACCACATTGAATTTCTGGAATAATGGAAAGGGATACTTCATATAAAATGACCCAATATATCAAATCTAATGACACCTTAAACGGTTAACCATCAAAACAAACGTTTAGTGTGTCATTATACTTAATTGAACCCAAATGCATAATTTGGAACCAATCGAAAATTTTGTGAAGTGCTTTAGAAGATATATTGACAAGGCTTTCCTAGCACAAACGCATCTCTATAAAGGCAGCGGTGATATCATTGGCCTCGGTTTGGCTATTTATTTTTTGTTAAAATAATAAAAGAATCGATTTCGGCTTTCAATAGCTCCTTAATTTCCTGTTTCATTATTATTGACTGTATTCAGGTAGTCTACAGTTCAGCAGTCAATAGACTCGATTAGATCGAAATAAAACTCGATAATGCCAATTCTTTTTAGATACCTGATTTATTGAGGTGGGGGTAAATTTAAATGCGTGTTACGTTTTTCAACAATCAATTTTCATGTTATCATAAGATTTATTTTTGAAAGATTGAGTAGACATTGCGTTTAAGCTTATGTATCGCTGTCCCAGTTCAAAAGTGTGACATTTTAAAAAATGGTTATTTTGAGATATGCATATAATCATAGCAACAATGATAAGATCTATACTGTCCAAAACTGTAATATCTCGAAATGTTTTTTTTTAACTAAGATTTTTTGTCATATTAGCTGATCCAGAAATTCTTCGCTATTACATACGAATACATTTAAAGATTTCCGAGTATATGGATTTAATGAACACAATAGGAATTTTTTGATCAAGTAAACTGAGTATATAATTTTTTTTTTTTTTTTCTGTGTTAAGTGGACATTATAAATTTTCAATTTATATTGAGGAAGATAATAAGAACAAAGACAGTGAAATTGACAAGCTCTTTATATTGGTTTATGAAGCGAACAGTAGCTGCTCGCTAATTAGTTTCGGTTCGTTATCGCTGAAGACAAACATAGTGGGGCACGTGCGGAGGCGGTGTTTGCGCAGGCGGGAGAAGAAAACTTTATAGATCTATATAAAGATCACTCCTTGTAAAAACTGTTATAAAAAAAAAAAAGAAGTGTTCAAAGAAATTTGATCAGAATACCTAATTTGAAAAAATAGAGTTAATAGATACTCGTACATTACTAAGACATATATTTGTTTTGCAATTGATACTTCCACTTACCTATATATGGAATATACAATAAGGGGAAGTATTGCTGTCGAATGTTTTTGTGCAACAGATAATTTTTTACTCCAAATTTAAGATGTCGTAGTTTAATGGTGCAACCGCCCCTGAAGGGAAGTTTTTTTGAAAGTCCTAAATACTTGATAGGGTTGTATTCGCAGTTATCCAAATTTTCATACCATTTTTCGAGTTTTCTCCATACAATAACAACTTCGTGTAGTGTTATAATTATTGGAGCTTAGTCAAAAAATTCCCGTTTATAGTTCATGAAGTTCAAAGGTTTGACGCGAAATTGAGAAATTTTTCTGATATACTATGCTTATAAAAATAATTAAGAAAATGGTTTAAAAGTTGGTTCTATGACCTTTTTCCGTATCTCACACAGATTATTAACTATATGGGGGAAGATTTTTCGCTCTAGTAAAGTTTTTAGACTTTTTTAAACATTATATATGTGACTCCTATCAAAAGACCGTTTTGAGTTCAAAATAAAATGTAGAAAAAAAAAAAGAAAAAGAAAATTTGCACTTGACTTAAAAATCTATCTGTATATAATTTTAATCTTCACAAGATACGAAAAAAAAAGATATCGTACCAAAGCTATTAATTGCCGTCTTTATTCGATCGACTCTCTCACTTTTTTTTTTTGAACTGCTGCCACAATTTAAAATTTTTGACTAATTCATCATTTGACGATAATGAACAGGATACTTTTATAGTTTTATTTTGCTTGAAATATAGCCATTTGAGTAGTGAGTAGTTGATACCTGGAAGAAATTTGAGGTTTGAAAAAAAATTTAATCTTTTTTCTGAAATCGTCGTAAATTCTTTTTATTAAACGCTTACAGTTCACGGTCACATTTTATCATGTCTCATGGTCGTTTTTCACTATTATTAAACTGAATCCGACTAAAATTGTAGTTGTAATTTTTAATAAAATATAAATATCGCAAACATAAAATATTAGAGAGAAAAAATAAAAATAACTAAAAACATACATTTGAAGTGTTATTTATTTTTAATTATTTATTAAGTCTATTTTCGGGCATTTGCTTGGTTTAAATTTTTGTTTACGGGTTTTAAAACCAAAAATGTTTACGGGGGTCACATGAAAACAAAAAATAGTTTTTATTTATTTAAACTATTTATTTGCAGACGTTTCGGCCCATTTCATCAGGACTAACAAGATATAAAAACATAGAAACATACAAAATTCATTTTTCATTTATAACGTAATAGTTTGTGTAATTTGTTTATATTCTTATCATTGTCTAATTTTTATTTATCTATCTTACTTATCCTATTGTCAAAATATTTTTAGTCGTTTTTGTATCTCTTTAGCTCTTATGAAGCTCTATAAAGTGGGGCGAAGCCTTTGCAAATAAATAGTTTTTAACTTTTTTTTGTTTTCTTCTTAATTTTAATTAATACGGTCAATTATTTATATATATGTAAACAGTAGTTAACAACTATTTATATTCAGTCGTTTCGCCCCACTTTGTAGAGCTTTAGCAGGACTGTTCAAGTTGATAGCTACTAAAGACTTTACAAATTCTCTAATAGCTATCTAGTTGAACAACCATGATGAAGCTTACAAAGTGGGGCGAAACGTCGGAAAATAAATAGTTGTTAACTATTATTGTTCTTTTTTGACAGCAGCCCTGACCATCTTCTTCATATTTCAAATTACTCAGTCAATTATTTATATATAAATATAAAATATTTTTTCTTTGGGCTCCTTGGTCGCTTTGGCAAGAATCCTAGGTCACGTGACTAATATTGTTCGACCTAGCATCACCAAAATAAAATTCCATTGAAATCGGTGATCCTAAGTGCACAGGCTCTCCTTATAATTAAAACTCCGGTCACAGGCCGAAGTTTGCTAAGTTTCTACTGTTTCCGAATATTATTCTTAGCACCAGGGCATTCTTAAACCAAAATGGGGGCTTCGGTATATGCAGGACTACGCGATTAGAAAATTTTAGTTTTCAGCAGCTACGGGTTATAAATAGAAATAAAAAAAAAGTAGTTAAAATCTTTGTGGGCCATCCTTAGCTCAGGTAGTTGAGGCACAGGTCTTACCAATCTGAGATCTGTGGGTGGCGCCGATTTGAATCCGGCCTGGAGCCTTTAATTTTTTCATTGAGTTGCGGTCCCAAAAAATGAAAAATTTGACTCCCCAACATAGTTAGAATAGCTTGGTCAACAGTAGATCCCCCTCCATATGTCAGAAATCACCAGGAAGAGGAAGGGTCATAAAAAAAAAAGTTAAAATGTTTGTTTTATACATTAGAAAAGTAAACATTTTTAGACATTTATAATTAAATATAACATTTATCCCGGACCCAATAAGCCCTTTGATCTGGCTGTACCAATATCCGGTAAAACTAAGGTAACGTAGCCACCTGTTTCTGGTCTACAGTTTTGTTAACCAGATTACTAAGGTTACCTAAAATTGAGATAGCTGTCAAACTCTGAAATTTCTGTTTCTAATGTAAAAATTTTGGGTCCTATTAAATTTAAAATTAAATTAACAGTCGAATTGACAGTCGAAATAGCTGAATAAATTCCTCATCCGACCACTGCTAACTTTAGCTACACTGGCTCATTACATGGCGCTGGGATCTCTATGTGCCACTACCCTACCCCACACTCACATGTGGGGGATAGACTGAGCTCGGGGATCCTCAGGTCGATAGTGTAAATATTTTTATATAAAAGTACAAATGTAACTTAGTGATTATTTTTATTTTATTATTATTATATTTTTTTTTCTTTTCATGTACATAGTTTGATTTCTATCCTGCTGTTTGTATATATTTAGAGAAAGATTTAATTTATTATTATATTTTATGTAATTTTTTTTTCATTTACCTATTTTTTTTATACTTTTTTTTATTCACTATTACCTATTGTCCAACAATGGCAGATTGTATTATTTATCAATAAATAATGTTTTGAAATTTTAAAAAAAAAGTTTTCGTCGGCTAGTTCTGGTTGAAAATTCATTATCATGAATCTTAAACAACGGTGTCTTTAATAAGCGGCCGTTAAAATTTGCAAAAATCAATAATTTCATTCTCTGAAATCTCATTTGGAATAATTCTTCATGGTCAGACTCACCGAGGAAAACATAATAATCTACATGAAATAGGATAGCAGTCTAGCTAATTATAATAATTAATTAAACCTTTACCTTGAAAACGTCCTGTTGACTAAATTAACAACAGGTCACACGAAACTTACTATAATGTCGTAGTATTGTAACAGCAATATGGCAATAGGTTAGACGAGACTTACCATAATGTCCTAGTATTGTAACAGCAATATCGCAATAGGTCAGATTTTTCCGCATACTTAAATAGTTCTGAATCAAATTCTGAGTTTTTGACAACTGTCTGATATGATAGATATTACAATATAGAATCAGTTATCGAAATGGCTGTGTATAATAAATTAGTTCTTATTCTAATTGACTATGTGAGGGACCTTACCACCAGAAGGCCTCGACAATCAAGGTTTAGTAGGTTGGGTAGCTGGTTAGAAGATGAACCGACAGGACGTGTCCTACGGTAACTAGCTGTAAATCCTCGCAGGATTGAAAACTTCACTACACAGGAAACTAGCCTACAGTCGTGAAGGGGGTGACAAGTCGTACCGGAACTAGCTGTAGGTCTGTCAGAAATTAACAGTGGTCGTTACGACATTTAGAAAATGTGTATAAAGGAGGAGAGATCTAAAAATAAAATAGATGTCCAATATACATTTCCAAAAATAGCACCCTGAAGGGGATGTTCACACTAAGGTTGCCAATTTGTTCTTAGACAAATCTCTAGACTATTAAACGCCATAGAGAAATTTTAGGTATAAGCTTCGTCTGGTTTTAGTCAGAAGCTTCTGTTGTAATCTTTATTGGTTCGAATATTACATATATGAATATCATAATATAATGAATAGTTATACTCAAGTCAAGTGAAATTATTTAAAACAAACAGTAGATATTTTAATATACGATGCTTCTCTGATGACAGTAATAGTTGTGGCAGCTAGGTAGCGTCGTGCCAGTTCGTAGCGGTCAAACAAATAAATCAAATGACCACCTGCTAACAAGTTATTTGAGTTCGAAAACTTAATGACTGAAACATATTCACCTTTTTAATTTAATTCATTTTTTATGACCCCCTTCCTGGTTATTTCTGACATACGAGGGGAGGAGAGAGGGGTTACCTAGAAGTGACCAACCTATTTTAACCATGGCGGTAGTCGAGTTTTTCAATAAAATGAAAAAAATCCTCCCCCAGGCCGGATTCGACTTGTAAACTGATAAAATTAGTCATTTTTAAAAATTTTCTAAAAATATCAAGATATAGTATAGATTTTTGTTTTCAAAAGAAATAAAACGGCTGAATGAACCAAAAATACGTTGATTTTTTAATTTAAAAAAAAAAAGATTGGAATTTACGAAAAACATGGTTTTCTTGATGATGTACCGTTGTCATCGATGTTTTACTTTGGATTTATTCATGTTTTGTTTTTTTATCAATAGCCAAGAGGCTTTTGACAGTATGAAGAATATCGTGTTTTTGTTTACGGTATTGAATTTAATAAATCGATTTTAAGAAGACCTGGTTGCAGGCTCGTTCAGTAACGGTCAAGGACACGAAGATATGACGACCTCTGCCTTTACCTTGCGGATTATGTAATGTCGGAAATTAGGCCTCTTGTTATCGGCAGCTGTTTGCTTTGCTTCCCTTATTAGTGCTTCCGTTCTTATATAGGGCCTATAATTCTATATACTAACAGTAGCACAGTAGCACATTATCTTGTTAAGGAGCTTTGCCGATGTACGTAATGGTTATTGCATTATCAATGCTAATAATGGCGTTTTATTAAACAGTCCTCGACGAAGTTTTGGTATATGGTAGCAATTGTGCTGTAGCAGGCACCATCTTCAAATACTAGCAAATGCAAAATGTTGGGTCGTTTCATATGAAATGTCAGTTCTCACAGGAAAGGTAATTTAGTAAAACAAATTTATAAAATCAAAACATTTTTATTTAAAGTATTTACCCTCATTTTCTATACATTATCCACAACGTATTATCGAATTTTCAATCCCAGAACTGAAAAAATCAGGGTTTTGTGGAGAAATGAAGTCAGAAAATGCGTTTTTAACCTGTGAATCATTTTCAAATATTTTACCATTGAGGAAGTTGTCCAAATTTCTGAACAAACGGTAATCTATTGAAGATAAGTCTAGCAAATAAGTTAAGTGAAGAACTTCGTAACACAGTTCGTTTAGTTTCTACACTAGGGATATTCATGAGGTGTTAAATGTAAAATGTTTTACCATATTAAACGTTATAAGTATAGGATTGTGAGCAGCCCTATTTGAAGTCATATTAAATGTTAAATGCATAGGAGCTCCTAGCGGATTTTCTGAGCAACTTATTTTATAACCTTTCCTTCCAAAACTGCATGATATTGTTTAATTCTAAGTTTTGATTAAAGTAATTTATTACAACATCGCTAAAGTAAGTGAAAAGTCGAAGTGGTGTGAAAGTTTGTCCACTGAGTGTCTTGTTGATCTTCTAGCTTGTGAGGAAAAGAATCAAGATGAGCTAATTGACAACTGTCATTCCATTATTATTATTGTCATCCATTGCTTTATTAGTTATAAAAACATCCAAAACAATTCCACAATCAAAACACAAACTACGAGCAAGTAACCTAACACGACAATCAAATAAATGGTGAAGAGCTCAGCTGGTCTGTTGCGTTACGTCATTCTCCATTTAACAGACCTAGTAACAGGCTCTCAACCATGTTATATGTTATATCGTTTTAACATGGTAAAAGAAGGAAATATTTCTCCATTTAACATAAGTTTTTCCATTTAACACGCTTTAACATGTTAAAGATCATGAATACTCCTACTGTCTGTCGTGAAACATGACGTCTGGTATTGTTGTGTACAAGTTTAAGTCCCTTCCGATTAAATAATGTAGGTTGTTTTTTGTCAAATTTTTAATACATTGTGTGAACATCACTGCAGTACGATGTGGGTGTGATGGTTTCGCCTCTGGGTAAAAAAAAGAAATGAATTATTTCAGTTCACTTTTCCATCACACGTAATTATCCTTCCAAAAAAAATGATCGTTTTTGGCCTAGAAAGCAGCGAAACGCATGTTTCATAAAGTTAAAAGAACCATTTAAGCTCAAAAAACTAGAATTCCTAAATCAAAATTATGAAGTACAACAAACAAATAAAATATATATACTATAATAAAATATATAGATATAATATATACATTGCCTCCTCCTTAAAAGTTGTAAAAAATTCAAACATTTATTTCTTGAAATTTATAACTATATTTACGTAAAATACATCCAGCACATGTGATGTTCGATTACAATGGTATCATACCGACATGTAGAGAAACTACCCATTGGTAGCAATAACATCTCATTTTTACATTAGAAATTCTCGATGCCATTTCCTTTCAGAATTACCTACAACCCTAAGAGAAGGTAATGTAACCTACAACCCTATGGAACCTAATTTGCTAGGTAAATTTGGTAAAATATGAGTCTTGATTGAGTTATTAAGTTCAATAGTTTTTATTATTGATTTACAGTAGTTCAGAAAAAATGTCATGTGCAAAAGTTATATGTAAATATCATGAAAACTACTACCCTTACGAAGATTTGTGACATAAAGTAGTTTATAGTAAGTTAAATTACGTTTATTTTTAGTACTAGCAGACATATGTAAGTCTTATAGTTCCTGAGATATATTTTTTAAAAAATGATAAATTTTATCAGAACAACTAGAGATTGACATTTTGTCAATTTATTTTATTAAATATTATAAAAAAAAAAACTACGCCTAGGAAGATAAACGTTATGAACTACTTTATAGTACATTAAACTAGCTTTAACTTGAGTGCTCCCAGACATCTACAAGTCTTATTGTTCCTGGGTTATTATTCATTGTTTTATTTAATTACTTTAATTTGTGGACCTGTCGATTTGTGTGTTTTAATTTATTTATTCATTAAATTATTTTATTTGTACTATTATTTATTTATTTTTTTAAAACTTATTTATCCATTCAAGTGTTTCTTGTAACCGACTTTTTATTTTATTTTCCTTTGAATCTATGTGTTGGTCTTGTTCTCGTAGAATGTATTTATTTGTTTGTTTTTTTGGTAAAGTGATCTACTGCTGTGACTATTATTGATGGTCTGATCTCACATTGCCGTCTAATAGTGAATTTATTTAGCGGCTCACTGGAGAGGATCTGGGAGGGTGAATTCAGGAGAGTGAATTTGTTGATCGGGTGAATTAAAAATTGAGAAATGGTGAAATTGAAGGAACAGAAAAGGGAAAG
>NW_027114505.1:345219-404905 GCF_000696795.3 Halyomorpha halys | reverse complement strand
TCTCTCTCTCTCTCTCTCTCTCTCTCCTGTTTTTTCATTTAGCCCTGACGAAGCTCTGCAAAGTGGGGCGAAACGTTAGCTAACAATAAATAGTTTCTTTTTATTATTTTGATACAATTATTTATACTTCTTACAACCTACTTCATACGGTCAATTAATTATATCCTTTTAATATTTAATACTAAGATATCAAAATGATTAGAACGTTTGTATTCTTAACAGATTAAAAAAAAAAATTGAGTATGGTTTAAGAACTTAATGCATTTACAAGGTTGCAAGAGATCCAAGCAATATTAAAAAAAATTGTAATGCAAGTTACATAACGTCGCCTTCACAGAAATAGCACTGGGCATAGGGAGATAAAAAAAACCATCATAAGATAACGCACACGTAAAGAATATATGAATTGCATCAATTTAATATTTAATGAATTTATATTAAGAGCTACTGAATAAAAATAGATTCAAAAGCCAGGGAGAAAAAAATGCATTTATTTTACTTCACTTTTTGATTACTTTAATGAAAACTACGTATAATTATTAATTAAAATTGATCAGTCTGCCAAGTATAGGCCGGGGAATTGCAAAAGTGTGGCTGTTTCAAAACGTTAAAGAAAAAAAAAAATTTTCCATTCAAAGCTCTATATCTTTAACTACCTACAACACTTAGAAAACCTGAGACGACAATGATGTCGATTTAAAAGATTAAAGAAGCGTAAATTTACTAAAATATGAGCCCTAATAGAGCTATTTACGTACAATAGTTCCCGAGATATAGCTTTTTTAAAAAGCAACATATCATAAAAAATGTACTGAAAAATCAGTAGTTCGTGAATTTATATTGAGAGAGAGAGAGAGAGAGAGATTTTAATCATCTATGCTACCCAAATACATCAGGTTGCTACATCACACAGCATATTAATCAATCCGTAATCGGACATATATAAATTACATGTATTTACATGGTATAATAAAATAGAAAGAAAACGTTTTTTTTTTCCCTACAGTTTCCTTTTACAATCAGTTTCAGTCTATACACCGTCACTTTTTAATTAATGCTTAGATTTATGAATGAACTTTTTACCAATTTATATACAACTTGGGGACATACGTAAGGTGGTAAATGAAAGTTGAACCGTATCAGAATTTCTAAGTTATCGTCTGACCTATCAGCTTATTGACATCAGGGACTATGCAACATATACGTAAAACAAATGCAAAGCAAAGTATGAAAGGGTTTATGACTGCAATTGAAGGGACAAGTGGTCGAAGGGGTTATGTTACAAATAGTAAATTTTAAGAAACAAGGTTCAATTTTTTTTTTTTTGAGGTTGTTACGTTTTAAAGTGTGCATAGCCCCTTCTACATCTAGGTATCACAGTTATGAATTGGATTTTGAGGTTAGAGTACCTCGCACTAGCTAGATAGGTAGGTACTTACCCTCTTCATCCACTTACCCCTTCAAATATGACATCTGTGATGATTGTATTAATGAACTTCGCCCATTAAAAATATATAGATTACAATATATACTACTTTTGAATTAAATTCGGAAAATAGTTTTAAATTGAAAACTATTGTCGATTTAACAAACTACTAACACAGCTTATCACTTTATCTAAAATCTCTCTTCGATTTGTCTAAGTGAATATTTGTAGTTGAAAAGATAAGATATGGTGGCCTAATTCACTGTTTACGAATCAAGTAAATAGTTGTTATTACAATTGAGGGCTGAAAAGTGTTTTGTTCGAAATTGAAATGTAAGAAAAGGAAATAAATCTAAATTTCGAAATATTTCAGAATACCTAAAAATATGCACAATTTAGGAATTTATCACCTTTTGAATTTCGATCCAAACTTTTAAGTTTTCAGTTAACGGTAAATAAAGTTATTTTTATGTTTTTTTAAATATATGTTCTATCTAGTCAATCATGCGATTAATAAAAAATGTTGGTTTGATGATATTTCAAGTCGAAGATACATAACATGAAACATTCTTTTGTAAAAAAAAAAAATCAATTTTCGAAAATATACTTTCATCTTCAAATGCCTTACCACATGCACTATTGGGGTGTTCATAATGTTTAGTTTAACATGTTAAATGGAAGAAATTGTGTTAAATGGAGAAGTATTTTCTTCTTTTTAGTTTGTTAAAACGATATAACATGTAACATAGTTGAGAGTCTGTTAATAGGTCTACTAAATTGAGAATGAAACTAAATCTCCCAGCTAGGAACCTGTCTAACCTAAATAATATCCAAACTATTCCATATATTACATCGATTATAGTAGTACATATACATGCGTATAATGCACAATGCTCAAATGTACATTTTTACTCCATAAGTTACTTTCATTTTTACTTCCATCCCTCCGAGATGCTTGAGGCCATTCAAAAGATACAAGAAGATATTGATAGCATTAACGCATGGGTGTTTAACAATGATTTGATGCTGAATGCTGAAAAAACCATGGCCATTCTTATTGGTTCCAAGCGCCTCCTTCATTCCCTCCCTTACTGTCCCCTACTCTTCCTTAACAACCAACCGATTCACTTCTATCCTACAATAAATAATCTTGGAGTCACCTTCGACCAACACCTTTCCTGGAATAATCACATTTCCCAAATCACTCGCAAATCTATAGCTATATTCAAACAATTCCTAAGATTCCGTAATTCCATTCCTCAGAACACCCGTCAGCTCCTAGTATCCTCTCTCGTCTTTCCCCACTTCGACTACGGTTCCTTGGTCTATGGAGGGCTATCTGCAGGACTGGAGAGACTCTAGTGGCTCTATCCAACCTCCCGAAGGCAATACCTCCTTGGTGTTTTCTATTTTAAGTTCTTAAAATCAAAAAACCTACCTATATCCTTGATCTCCTCACTCTTCGTTCATCCATCCATTCATTAAACACCAGATTCCAACCGACTGATTTATATATTCCCTCCTATAGAACCACCTTCTTCAGTTCATTTGGTTTCTGGAGTTCATTTGGTATGAAACGGAAGGAGTAAGGATTGCACTTATTCCTGATATGTTATTCTGCATGTTTCTAAATTATTGTAGCAATCATTAGTACATTGAAAACCATCGCATGAGATTAATGTTCAGTGCAGTCACAGCATGCATCAAGGAATGTTAATTTAAGGAATTTATGGACATTATTCTAAAAGAATTGGTATCCCTTGGAAACAGAAAGGTGCCACGGAGTGGTGATCCGCGGCCCGTGCACAGAGTGGATGACCAAGTGGTACTTCAACCAGACCATCCAGGCCTGTCACACCTTCACCTACGGTGGCTGCAAGGGGGAGAACGTCTTCAACTCCGAAGCGGAGTGCCTCTATTACTGTATTGGTGGTGATCGTGGGTATCTTATTACTGGTTATAGTTTTACTTTATACTTAATTGTTGAAATTAATAAAACAATATTGCTTCATGCGGAGCATCATACTCCAATTCCAAGGCTTGGTAGAAATCAGTGGTGCAGTCGTAAATTTTCTATTGTGTGAGCGCTTACCATCTTCTGGGAATTGAATAACATCGGGGGATCCAGAATGCCCCACCCTATCAACAACAAGGTGGTTTCCGTATTGTTTATCGATTTTTAGCTACAAAGACAGTGTCTATTTATTTGACAGCCATTAAAAGTTGTTGAGAACTCTGAAAAAACACAGGTCTCCTATTAATATATAGAATTTTTTGAAAAAGCAGAGTTGGAACGCGTTTCTATCTTGATACACCACTGGTACAAATGCTTGGTTAACAAAAAGAAACGACAAACGTCGCTATCCACACGCTTTGAATTTTTTCGGATATGCTCTATTTTCATTATAAAAAGGAACAAAATAAAAACGAAGCATGAATATGAGAAATGTAGGATGTAGATGATAAAAAGTCATATTAATAGTACTATAAATTAATACTATATAACCTAGACATTCAACCTTATTTTTAGAATTTTTACTAGAAACTTTTTTATTTAATTATCTAGACATATGATGTCTTCATAAATATATAGTTGTGCTATGTTAAATCAAAATAAAATGCTAAAGTTAATTACCAAGATTCGAAAAAAATGTATTTATACCGAATCGCTAGAAAAGTAAAATATATAACCATAAACAAGAGTTAGTAATTGAATGCAAAGTTTGAAAAAATTAAAAAATGGAGAGCACTAATATTCATCTTTTGGTAGTTGTGAAACAATCCAAACCAAACACAAACGTGTGAATGCAGCACAATTCAGGCCAACTTGCACCAGCCAATCCAAATAACCCATCCACTCGCTTTTGCGTATAAATATAAAATTTTCCATTCTTTGGTAAACGTAAAGGCACCTTAAGACATCACTTACCTACTGACTACTATCGATTTTTTAAAGAATTACTGAAATATTGTTATGCATAGAACAATCCTTTCCACAAAGAACACATTTCTAGAAAAAATGAAAATTGTCAGTGTGCTCATAATATCAGAAGAAAATAGATGAATTAATTATTCCTCTATTTTTTTTTATTTTACTTTGAATAATGCCATAAAGAGATGCCCTCATTATTTTCTTCCTCATCCTTGACATGCTATTACTAACTCTATTGTTTATTTTGAAAGAAAATAAAGTTATTTTTAACTGTTTACAATCAAGTGTCAGACAGATATGGATTTATAAGTTATGTTAAAAAAAACTGGCTGAATCCTAAAGATTAGTCTGTTATCTGCATTAATCTTTTGTCCTTCAATAGCTATATCGCCAAGTAAATGGACGTTTAAAATATGAGAAAAATATAAGTGTGGGCATAAATGAATATAAATATATTATTTAATTGACAAATTGTCCTCGATGTTTTTATTATATCAAGAAGTAGTGTATCATCCTACCCTGAAATGTGATTTGATAACTTCTTAAAATAATTTTTTAAAATATTATAGCCATGAAATTGCTTGAATTAGTAACCTATCACTTATGATATGTCTAGGACTGATATAAATAATTATAATTATTAAACTGATTATTATAAAGTCATAAAATTGATACCTTTGTAGGGGATAGGTATAGATGGATTGCACTTGAGAACATAAGAAATTCCTAAAACGCTCTGAAACAACTCGTTACTAATGTACATAATAATGTCTGCTATTGTTCTAAATAAGACATCCTTGATTTGCAGATACTCTACCGCCCCACCTAGTTCAGCAGAACCGAACAACAAAACAGCCTGGGAATACTCCTGTTCCTGAAGAGATCAGGGGCCCAGAACTGACATTTAAAGAGACTGGCCAGCACAAAGTCTTCATGATGGCTAAAAACAATGCATTCATACAACTTGACGGAAACCAAACTGCTAATTTTCAACTAAGGTTAGTGAAATTAAATAAAGGAATTTTCTCTTACGACGTGTGCCAGAAAGGTAATGAGACTTATTTTTTATGTACCAAAGTTTTTATTTTTTTTAAACATCAATGATTTCTCCTTCAAAGTAGTTCCGTTGGGCGGCAACACTCTAATGGAGACGTTAGTACTGTTACTAGCAGCGCTGGAAGTCTTCAACCGGTTATGGTCTTCAGCATATCCTTTACAACCTTTTGGATGTTTTCTAAAGTCCCGAAATGACGTCCTTTGAGGATATATTTTAATTTAGGAACAAGGAAAAAGTCACAGGGACTGAGGTCAGATGAATAGGGGGGCTGGGGAACCACAGGAATGCCTTTTGAGGTCAAAATTTCTGTTATGGAAAGGGCTAGGTGCCATAAGGCGTTGTCATGATGGAGCATCCATTTGTCTGAAATGTCTGCTCTCACGCGAATGAGCCTTTCAAGGACGACTTTATAAAAAACTTAGTTAACAGTTTGTCCTGGAGGATCAAATTCTTTGTGGACAATTCTCCTTCTATCAAAAAACAAATCAGCATTGATATGGTTTTCGAGCTTTCTTTGGAGTGTTTGTTATGTGCCACTCCTTATTTTGTCTCTTGGTCTCAGGGATGTATTCAAAATCCATGATCCATCAGCTGTGATCACACGGCTAAAGAAATCGTGCTCATTAGCGATTCCGTCAAGAAGATCAATAAACTTGTTTTTTCCAATGCCCTTCTGCTGAATTGTGAGGTTTTTCAGCACTATTTTGGCACAGACCAAATTTGATGAACGGTAAATCTGTTCAAATTTATGAGTTTACTCAGCATTCTTAATGTTAGACGACGGTCTGATCTCACAAGAGTGTTCACACATTCGATGTTTTCGTCATTGAAGGGGCCTGCCTGAACGGATTTGTGCCAGCAAAAAACTTGATGGATAAATAATGTTTCCCATAGATCTGCTTTAACTTTTCAAACGTTGCACTTGCCGATTCTCCAAGCATAATAAAGAATTTAACGTTGCTCCGAATTCCGCTTTTCCATTTTGCGTGAAGCACGACCAAAACACATCTTTACTAATAGCAGTAACAAAAATCATCTAGTTAACGGAAGAAGTTGAAACTCGCACTGATACCCGTGCACTATCAGGGACAACAGCGCAGGGTTCCCAGACGCTTGCAGAGTTGCCAGTCTCATTACTTTTCCGCCACACCTCGTAAATCGATAACAAGTCCTATCTTTCTTCTTTTTTATAACCTTAGAGCAGCAAATTAACATTTATAAAAATTAATAACAACTATTGGATTCTAATATTTCTCTGTTTAGGCTTTGCCGAGAGATCTCATTTAAATTTAGAACAGGACTACCTCATGGTCTTCTCGTTTATCATAGCATCAAAGATCGCCCAGAAGGACTGAACCCTTATGCACTGTACGTTATTGTTGAAAAAGGACAGCTTAAGGTTGTTCATGTGTTTGGGAAGCACTCAACATCAATCATCGTTGGAGAAGGTAATAAGCGATAACTGAATAACCAAGACAAATCAGTATATTTTGGAATATTTTATCGTGGTGGCTGTGTATAATTAATTAGTTCTGACTCCAATTGAATGTGTGAAGAATAGAACAGTGCGTCTTCACTAAGTTAGGTAGTAGGTTAGGAGATGAATTGACAGGATGAGTTTTTACGAGAACTAGCCGTATGGAAACTTCACTCCGTAGGGAACTAGCCTATGGTCGTGAAGGAGATAGCAAGACCTGCAGGAACTAGATTTAGGTCCACGAAAGAATGAATAAGCTTAGGAAGGAGGAAAGATCTAGATAGATATTAAAATTCAATATATGTTTTCTAAAATACCATTAGAATCTACTGATCTATTATGTATATTGTTACTCACTGCATCCTGAGGTGGAGAATTTTTTGAAGAGGAAATTCACACTTTGGTTTATCACGTTGCTCTAATTTATCTCTCGGGGGCTATTATGAGCCATCAAGAGATGTTAAGTATAATGCGTTAGCTTTTAGTGAATCAGGAGATTCTATTGCAATCTTTATTGATTCAATTAATACATTTAAGAATATAACCAGTAATAGTATCATTAAATTATTTGCAATAAGTAGTACAGATACTAATATACAATATTTGTGTGATGACTCTAGTGGTGACAGCTAGATAGCGCCAGGTGATAGCGTCCAGTAAATAGTAATGGGGTCACTACAAGATAAAAACAGTTTAATAATTTCTAAATGAAAGTAAAGATCTTAACTATGTAGAAAGAACCAAATTAGTCAATTAATGATTTTGTTACATTGGTTTCAAAGACTAATTTCCGTTTTTATATATCAAAAAACAAATAACGAAAATAATTCTTTAACTTTACACAAGAGGGGAACCTTCCCTAACACAACTCTAAATCATTCTTATCTTTACTTGAAAGAAAGGTTTATTTATGAAAAAATATGTCTCAGGAACCAAGGGCGTACTCAGAATAAAAACAAGGGGGGAGTCATCATATAGTCAATCAGGTTGTGAAATTTTAGCACGAAAAAGGAGAATGAAGCCAAAATTTTAATAAGTGAGCTCTCAAAATAAAGCTTGTTGAATGTGCCATAAAGTAGTTTATAACGTTTATCTTTGTAGGAGTAGCAGTTTTTATGATATTTGACAAAGTATTGATATTTAATTGTTCAGACAAAATGTTTTATTTATGAAAAACTATATCTGAGGAACAATTGGAGGTACATATGTATGTCTGCAAGCACTCAAATCAAAGCTTGTTGGGTGAAATGTAAAGTAGTATAAAATTTGTCTTTGTAGTGGTGATAGTTATTGTTTTTGGCAAAATGAATTGATTTCCAATCGTACAGACGAACTTTCATATGCTGAATTCATATTCATAAGCTAATATCATAAAAACTACTACTCTTAAAAAGATAAGTACTATAATATATGCTAAATTACTTTGTAGTACATTTAAAAAGCTTTAATTTAAGTGCTGGCAGACATCTGTACGTCTAATGATCGCAGAGATATATTTTTTCATAAATAAAAAATTTAAAAAATCAAAATTTTGGAAAATATGAAAACTACTACTCCTACTAAGATATAAGCCATAAACTACCTGAGAGTATATTTAACTTGCTTTAATTTGAGTGCTCGCAGACATATGTATGTCCTTTGGTTCATGATGTATATTTTTCCCAAATTAAATTCACTAACTGCTGTTTTGTTATTTTATTATAAAATATTGCTATTTAAAAAACTGTATCTCGGGAACTACAGAACGTAAATAGCTCTATTAGGACTCATATTTTAGAAAATTTGCTCTACTTTAAATGATTCCCTGTTAGGATTTCTAGTGTTGGAAGTAGTTTTAAAGATATGCAGCTAGGAATGAAAAATTAATTTTTTTAAAGTTTTGAAACAGCCGCCATTTTTGCAGGTAGCATGATCTGACTGGCAGATTCTCATTTCATTGGTAATGCATGAAAATACAAAAAAAATGCTATCAAAGTTTTCATCAGATTACGTCTATTGTTTTGCACTAGTTCTCAGATTATTACCACCTAAACATTATTTAAGAGAAAAAGGAGTCTTAGAATTTGAAAAATTAGTAAAAATAATTTTACAAAAGACATTTTGACATTTTTAAAATCTTATGAGGGATAGTTATTGTTACCCTTGATGAATTTCTTAGGAAACCAAAACATTTCCACTGTTTCTCATGCTCTTTATTAAGTTTTAAAAATAGACTTAGTTTCTGTGAAGTACTTTCATCAGTGAATTCACCTAAGTCTATCTCATATACCTTCCCCTTAGATTCTATCACTTTTAATTTGCTCTTGTCTCATTTTGTAATTTTCATAATATTGTATTTTGAAATGTTAGTTTTTTTTCCCCTCTAATTCAATTTCTGTCATTCACTTCTTTTTACAATATCATATTTATATAGTGAATTAGTTGGTACTTTTAGTGTTTGAAAATATTTAATTACTTAATTTTTCCTTGTATTCTTCAAATATAATATGTTTTAGGACTGAACCGTGATCATTGGCATCGAGTGAAGGTAACAATTGATGTGAAAGGACAAAGACTAAAAGCTGTGGTCAATGATCGATCAAACGAAACAAAAATTGAAGGCCTCCACAAGCAGAGGAACTACGGAGTTAATACTGATCTCATCTCAGTTGTTCTCATAGGAGGTTGGTACAGGTAACAGTCGTGATGGTAAAGATATAAAAGGGATTATTGGAAATTGATTATTTAACAAAAAAATCTATTTATTGTTCATTTATAATTTCTGTTCTGTTGGAACTCAAATCAAACTGACTTTTTTTATCTACAAGTAATGATTATTAGCTTCCAATATTATTTTAAATTAAGGGATTACTAAAAATTAATTAAGTCTCATATAAAAATATATTTATCTATCTCATCATACACTATCCTCCCGAATTTGCTTCTGGACATTCCAAGAACAAGTATAAGTTTGATTTGACTTACATGGGTTCTTTACTATCTATTGTATTCTACTCAGATTGGATATAGATAAACAGACGATGTATGGTTTATAAATATATTATATGTTTAAGACAGATCACATTAGATATTTCTCTAGTAGAAGATCAAGGGAGAAAGTTAAAATAAAAAATAAAATAGTTGTATGAGTTATAGTTAATAAATCCTAGTGATGTACATATATATATTTTTTATATGTTTTTATACCCCTCAGAATTTCTTCTAGCATTTTTATAAACATTTACTCTATATTTACATTTCGTGTTTGGTTTTGATAAGACAGAAGTTTATTATGCTTTAATCTGCTAAGCATTGGTTGGTTAGTTATTTAGTGTTATTTTAGAGATTCCGGTTTTGTTTAGGGATATTTCATTTTATCCTAGCATTTCTAGTATCTATTTATAGTAAAAATAGTATATATTTTTATTGGTTTATTACTTATTACTTGTATCTTGTTTTTTATTTATTTATTTATTCAGCCTTGCTCTGCCCTTTGGGCAATATAGGCAGGCATCTGCAGTTTGATTAAGAAAAGGCTGCAAATGGAACAATTTAAAATTCTGATAAATGTTGTTTTTTGCTGTTGTTTCAACAGTTTGTTTTTATCCACTTGTTATGCCCCTCTGCCTAGTGGCCTTCCAGGAACCATTCCTCTTTACTCTAGTTTGAAGTAGGCTGGACCCACTGAACTTTTCTACCTCAAAATTTTTGTAATACTTGTAGTTTATGTTCAGCTAAGTTTGTGTTCAATGATGAGCTGAGGGAAATCATTCTCCGTGAGAACATAGAATCCAGTTTCCCTCAGCAGTTGTGCCCCAAAGGCAGTGCAAACAACAATTATGTGCTCAGCAGTTTCCCGCACACCAGAATGAGAGCATTTGGAGTCGATATCTATCCCATGGCCAAGAAGCTTAACTTGATAGCCCTTATGCCCCATCAGGAATTGGGAAATCCAGTAGTCGGGAGGTCCACTTTGCTTTTAACCATTACCGAACGGGGTGGGAAAGTACTTCCGCAAGCTAGATCTATTCAGGATCATCACCCACTGCCATGTATAAAACGTTTCAGTTCAATGTTTAGAGCAGCTGTTTTATAGTTTCAACCCTAAACATGTATATATCTAAATTCTATAATTAAATACAAAATTTCATAGTGTTTTCCAATTTTGGCACTTTTTAAATATTGCTCAATTTAACTATCTTAAGTCTTCTCTTCCCTTTTTCAGTAAATGTTTAAAAAGTGATATAGCACCGTCGCTTCCTGGGGGTTTTAGTGGGGTGAGGGCCAGGAAGGATTGCCTTTTTATATTTTTTGTGCTACGATCTCTGCTATTTTGAGATTCTGACATGTTGTACATTGACTAAAAAACCTATAAGTGTCTGTTTCAAAGGTTAAAAAAGTAAGGTTACCACGGAGGGTGGGAGTGGTGGGTTTCACACCGCTTTCCAATTTTAGGCACTTTTTAACTATTGCTCGATTTAACTATCTTAAGTCTCCTCTTCCCATTTTAAGCAAATATTTCAAAAGTGATATAGGGCTGTCACTAAAAAAGGGTTTTAGTGGGGTGAGTCCGGCCTGTGTCATGGGACATTCATTATTTATGTTAAAATACTGAATGAATTAATTTTTTATAATTGCAAAACAATTTTTTTTTTCTTCTTAATCTATTTATCCAATCAATTTTCTCAATATCTTCTGATATTTTTATAACTCCCTACATACTTTCATAGGCTTGAGTCCAGAAGAAAAATTGCATGGCGTGAAGTACATAATTGAATCTTTTGTTGGTTGCATTAAAGATGTCGTCCTGAGTGCTGGTAAATCAGTTTCTGATTTGAGGCCTATAAAACCTCTTATTGCCACTAAACACGATAATGTTCAGGAAGGATGTATTGACAAGTAAGTTATCATTTTATTTATTTTGCTGCTCATAACTGTAATTGTTATTGTATCACTGTTTTTTACAGATGTCGAACAAGAGAAAACTTGTGTTTCGTCGGTAGTAAATGTATCAATCACTATAACCACCTGTCATGTGACTGTTTTGGAACGCAATATGAAGGAGAACTCTGTGACATCTATAGTAATTAGATTTATTTAATTTATATTTTATTATTCGTTGGTGACAAAGTGGCATATCTGAAAATTTCTGGGAGAATTTTTTTTAATTACGATTACAAATTTAAGGTAGCAGCTAATTTATAATTTTTATATAATAATAACAATATTCCTTATTTATTCTGGGACTGATCCCTTTAGAATAATATAATAAGCATCAAAAATAGACTTTGATGCCTTGGAGTAAAATATAAAATATATATATATACAATGGAATTGTAAAACATCATAAAAATAACAAATTGAAAAAAAAAAATTATTATCCCGTAAAAATAAAGGAAATAATATTTATATAGCTGAAATGTTTAAATAAATGTTATTGACTGAATTGTTTTTTCTTGGAAGTTTATATTAATTTATAAAATGCTGAGGTGAAGAAAACTTCCAATTAAAATATAAACTATTCTATATTTTGTACTTGTACAACATTTCGGGATTTATCCCTTACTCATATATTATTGTATCCTTAAATTTGTCAATTTTATCAATTTCTATTGTGAAATTTTGTCATTTATATACATATAGTTTAAATCAAACAAAATTTCACTATAGGCATTGATAAAATTGACAAATTTGAGGATACAATAGTACATGAGTTGGGAGTAAATCCTGAAACGTTGTGCAAGTACAAAATATAGAATAGTAATAGGTTCTAATTGGAAGTTTTCTTCACCTCAGCGTTTTTAAAAAATATTATAGACATTTAATAATGTTTGATATAATGAAAAATAATAAATTAATTAAATAGATAAAAAGGAAACCAATAAAATAAAATCATCTATCATAACAGAAATTATAAGGAAAGTAACTTCCAGTAAACTATTTTTAAAAAATGGGCTAAAAATGATATCTAAGGTGCTACTAATGTTTGTATGTAAATTTACAATTTTTGAATCATCAAATGTAAGAGAAACAAAATAAAAAAAAAAATTAAATAAAATATAACAAAAAATAAATCTCATCAGAAAACTTTCATTAATCACCTCAGAGTTGGGCAAAAATTAGCTTTAGTTGATACTAATAGTTAAAATTGCCATGGATACGATATTTATTTATATTGAGGTGTAGATAGTTGACCGTAGATTAATGCTTGAAGAAGTTTGTCGGGGGGTGCGGTCAGCAAAGAACAACATAAATAAACAAAACCGGGCATAAAATAAATAAATATGGTTTTGTTTATTTATGTTGTTCTTTGCTGACCGCACCCCCCAACAAACTTCTTCAAGGATATTTATTTATCAATGGTCAATTCATGAATAAGGGTCGTTTCCATGGCAATTTAGCTATTTAGTTTCAACTATAGCTAGAAACTATAGCTTTTTTGCTCATCTCTGTATCACCCTACTTATGTTCCCAACATTTGTGTAGATTGATCGGCTTATGTTGAAGTTATCGCTATTTTTATAATTAAAAAAAAATTAATGACTACGAGGTAAGGTGAAAAAAAATTATTTTTCTGTTGTTTTAAAAAGCTGGGAATAAAAATTATAAATTTTGTTCATGCCAAGGATACAACAGTTTAACAAAAGATAAGGGAGCCGTAAAGGAAAAATTGGGTAGACTCTTTTCTCATTCAAAATGAAATTTATATTTTTCCTTTATTTATTCATAAAATTCCTCAATATTTTGAAAATAATAATAAAAAATGAAGTAATGTTGATTATATATAAATATAACCCATTTACAAATTCTAAATCAATTTTAAAAATATCCCCTAATATTTATGTTAAATTTCATCCATAATAAATAATCGTCTTTCTATTTATTTAGAAACTTCATTTGAAACATTTAACTGTCCATCCATAATAAAAGATATATGTCAATCAAAGAGGAAGGTATATCTCATATGCCTATATGATATAAAATATTTGTCAATCATTTTTAATTTTTAATTAACATCACTTGTTCAGTTTGGTCTTTTTGGTATTAAGAAGAGAATAGAAACCATATTAAAATGCAACAAAACCCAAATTAGCAAAATTTTCAGATACATCACTTTGTATTTGTACAGATGATATTTATTTAATCAAAATCGTCTGAACATTTACTTAATCAAATAAAGTTATTTGATAGATTTAATTCAACTTTTTTTTGTTAGCTGCAACCATATTGACTTTAAGAGGATCATCTTATGTCTCCTACCGGGTTTATGACTGGAAAGACAGAGTTCATTCAAGCAGTAACAGGATGGGACTTCACTTTAAGGTATTCAAATATGATCTTACTCACTGTCTTTTAATGTGGCCAAATTTTCAAATAGTAAACCTTATTTCTTTATTTTTATAATTAATCATTATTACTCAGATATTTATTTCATTTTCTGAACTATTAATCTCATAGCTATTAACTACAGACTAACAGACCCTAGCCCTGAGTCGCAGTCAATGAGGAGAATATGGTTGGGATGTGGTCAGCAATGAACACAAATAAATAAAAACTTATTTATTAGTACAAATGTAACGGCCAAATTTTCAATTTGTGTTTTTCATTGACCGCACCCCCAACCATCTTCTCCTGATTTAAATAATAATAAAATATAATATAAATATCAGTTAAATTTTTAGTGGGTAGTTTGTAGTTGGGGGAATTAAGCGATTACCTCATGACTGCTGTGGCACCAGTTTATTATCCAGCCTGGGAGTCGACTTTCATTTCTGTAGCAGTCCCACAAAATGAAAACTTCACCCCACACACACACCATGGTTAGAATAGGTTGGTTGCCTCTCGGTAACCCTCCTTCCCCTTTCTGTATATCAGAAATGATCAAGGAGGGAGTCATAAAAAAAAGTTAAAATTTTAGTGCTAAAAAATTTATAAATATGTTTAAGGAGGTGTAGATAGTTGACCATAGATTACTGATTGGAGAAGATGGTCGGGGGGTGCGGTCAGCAAATAAACAAAAAAATATATTTATTTATCCCCTCCCCTGACCATCTCCCATCAATTTATAAATATGTTTGACTGTTTGTCTTAAAAGATTAAGTAAATTGGTTTAAAATATCTGTTTTTATCTTTGTATTAATGATAATCAACTCTGAGGACTTAACTAACCATGTAAGGGCCACCTCAGATAATTATTATCTGGATCTGGTAATATAGAAATAATAAAAAAGTAAAAATAAAATTTAGAACTTAACACTTATTAGGTAATTTTCACTGTGTTTTAATAGAACACTAATTTTGATGAGTAATCTCTTCACTATTAAACTTATCGAAGGTTTAAAAAAAATTAAATTAAATTTTTTTAATGGAAAATAATTTATTTACCATGTGTAATTACTAAAAGGAAGATGGTCTGGATGCATTAAAAATAACTCAAATAGTAAAAAAACTATTTATTATGATCCAACGTTTGCAGGGCTTACAAATTGAAGAAAAGCTAAAGAAGCCAATTAATGAATAACCATAATTTGGCTTCTTTAGTTTTTCTTCATTTTGTAAATCCTGCAATGTGGGGTGAAACGTTGGTTCATTATTAATAGTTATTTTACTATTTGAGTTATTTTTACGGCATCCAGACCATCTTCCTTTTATAAATTTTTTTAAGCACACAATTATAAAGAATTAATTTTTTTGTCTTTATATTAGATTCTGGTAAGCTGTTACCTATCTTATAAAACTTAGAATAATTTTTAAATTGGTTTGTACTAAAATAGATGTGTTTACTGATTTATGATCAACATAAATGGACTTTTAAAAAATATAATAATGGAGTAGTTCTTTTTATGATATAACAGTTGTGTTTATAACACAATAAGTAGAATAACTTGATGTACTGATCATTAAAATCTTTATAGTCCAAAATTTAGGATCTCCTACCTAAGAATAGGGGAATGTATTTATTTTTATGATGGGATATATTTTTTTCATGAAAATTGAAAAAAAAAAAAAAAGTTACCCCTTAATTATATATGTTTTAGACACACTTCGATGATTCTGTACTTTTATATGCTAGTGGAGAATCACCAAACCACCATCATATTGCAGTCTCGATTAAGAATTCTACTGTATTTGTTGACATGGACCTGGGAGGTGGATCTGTTGTCACACGGATGGGTTCGGAGATTACGGATAACTTTTGGCACAACCTGACTCTTGTTCATCATAACTCTTCCATTACCATCTACTTGGACAAATTCAACACCACGTTAAAACTGCCTGGCAGCCAGCACCATCTTTATATAGATCCAGAAATATATATTGGTGGAGGTTCAGAGCTTCACAAGAAGAAAGGTTTGGATTTGTAGTTAAATAAAAATTAAAAAGATTAATTAAATTTTATAGAAGTATTAGCTGAACGGTGAATGCTTTACTATTGGTAGATTTGAGCACATACATTGATTATAATGAATATAATTAGAATTTTGATATCAATTATTTTATTTAGTTAAAATTAAATATTCGAATACACTTTATTATTTTTATCCTTATTTTTACTCTTTTTGAGGAGAAAGTGGTCAGGGTTGCGGTTAGCAAAGATACAAAAATAAGCTACTATGAAGATGATAATGAAGATATTTCATAAGCAACATGTTTTTTTAAAACTGAGGGTTTTTATGAAAAAACATGTTTTCAATGTCTGTTCTTACAAATTTTAAAATAAAAATATGGGTTAAAATTTTAATAAAAATATTTCAATGAATTTTTTTTTTTTAAGGAATTTAAATACCATTGAAAGCACTGATACAGCCAATTGAAAAACATAGATTTAGATTATTTTAGTTTTGTATTGTAGATAATTTCAAAATAGCTGTATAGAATATTTATATCCATAATTTAAAATGAAAAATCTTAATCATAGTTTAATATTTGTTGCAGGTCTTCATTCTAAAAATAATTATGTGGGTTCACTTAAGTATGTGTTTTATAACGATGTTTCCATCTTGTATGAGCTTAACCATACTAGCCATAAGGTTCACTACATCGGGGTGTTAGAACCTCTTTTTGCCGAGGAGGATGTTATGGTCATTCCGATGACGTTCCCGTTTCCATCTTCTCATTTTTGGTGGCACAATCCTTTTCCAGATTCTCTGTCTCTTGTATTCGACTTCAAAAGTAGTCGAAACATGGCTGTTTTAGCTTCTTCTGAAGTCCATTCACCTAACGATGAAGGTTTTTGGGAGGTATGAAGTTTCAGTTTTTATTTAAATGTTATTTCTATATAATACGGGTTTACAAAAAGAAATTTTTGAAAATTTGACTTTATAATTTTGTTTGTTTTTTATATTTATTGTGTGCCAAAACCAAAAATGAACTCAATTTCCTTCTATTCAGATCTGACCAAAAATTAGTTTATTAACAAAGCTATGACTAAATTGTTATTATAGATACAATTTGAAGTTATAAATGGTTCACTAATAAATAAGCATTGTATCCATTCAGTTTTAGTTTCATTTATATCTAATTTTCAGCCTGCTCTGCTTTCATCATACAGATTTTTCACAAATATCATATAGTTTGGCACAAATCAAACACTACAATAGGTCCATTCGAATTTGAGATATATGACAATGTATGTGTAGCAACACTGCTAGTATCTGCTGGTCACTGGTTTAGCTACTGCAAGAACCGTTACGAGTCAACCTGGTGTGACCTAACTCTCGAGAAGTGATCAACTACAGTCTTCAGCCAAATTATTGTTGCATATTAGTCTATAACTTACTTTACTTTTACAGGTTTTTTCCCTCAATGGGTTGCCTGGCTAAGTCAGAGCGTCCCTCCACTTCTCTCTATCCCACTAGTCTTCCTCCTCAAGTCCCCTGCCGGCCATGTCCTCCTCCATGGAATCCTTCCACTGGGTTGGGGGTCTTCCTCTCCTCCGTCTTCCTGGCTGTCCCATTGCAGAAGTCTCTTCGGCCACCTACATTTTGGCATCTACTGACTACCATTGCAGTCTGCTCCTTTCAATCCTCTCCGGAACTCTCCTTTGGTCACCCCTAGCCTGCTCCTAATATCCTCATTCCTGAGTCTATCAAGGCGGATAAGCCTGTCTGTAATAATTGTGTAAACATTTTAACTTAACTTCTGCATAATCATTTATTATATTGTTGTATTCATTAATATATCATTAGAATGAATAAAGGCCATGATATAATCATCTGATCCACTAAAAGCTAACATCTTATGAATAGCTTCTCTAAATGACATTTTAAAGCCCATAAGTGCCACTTGGACAACCTTAGCAACTGACTTCAATCCACCACACGGATTCAGTTCCCTAGGAGGGAGTGGGTAATAATACACATTTGTGGATCAGAATATTCTATCAATTTGAACTGTGTTATTAATCCACTCTGCCTTCTTTCCTTTCACCAGGATCTACAGCGAAGAACTGGCTACTCTCTCGACTGTAAATGAATATCTTACAGATAGTAGGATCCATTCCTCAAGTGAATACCCTTAGGACTTGCCATCCCCTACACGACCCTTGAATTTCCATCCTGCGGGGATTTATGCCAATGTACCTGTCTAATCATCTCCTATCCCGCATACCTTACCTATTGAGCATGCATTGTACTAAAATATATTTGAGTGACTTAGATCTACCTTCAAATTTAGCAAATGTATACTTTATTATCATCAGAAATAGAGAAAAGTTGTCTTTCCAATGTTATCAAAACATTTGAATTAGGTTAAAGTATACACTATTAATAAAGATTTCTAGTTGAATTCTACTTTCTCTCTGATGATAAAAATAAAGTAAGAATTTCCTAGATTTGAAGGCAATAAAAAGTCACTCTAATATATTTAAATTATCATAAATATATTGTCAAATTCAAATGAACCTATTAGTGTCAGTTTGTGGTATTTGATGTTATGATTTTAACATCCTTTTTTATACCATAAAAATTTTACAGTTGAATGTCCTATGAGAAAAATTTCATGATTTTTGTCCTACAAAACTGGCATTTTATATCATAGTTTTATGAAAAATCTGTACACGATAGAAGAAAGCAAAGCTATTTTTCATCTTTAGTTAACAAAAAAAATATTAAGATTAGCCTAAAAATCGAATATTTAATTGTAGACCTTTGTCATCAGCGGATGATTTAGTTACCAGAACCATATTTCTTTTTCAGCTAAGACTGGTAAATGATGAATTAAGATTTGAATTAGTATTTGAGAGCAAAAAGAATTTTACTCATTTAATAACAGTGAAATATGATACAACTACCTCTTGGCATACTGTAAGTACAAACAAATTTTGATTTATTAATTTTCAAGAGTAAAAATTTATAGTTTATAAAAGATAACTCATAATTACATATTTACCATTTGTCTACCATTAATTTTAAGTTTTACTTTGCTTTATTCTGCTGTCACAATACTGAATTTTTGTATTTTATTTTTAAGTACCTTAATAATGATTGTTCTAATAAAATTCTTCATAAATTTGATTCTATGCCTATTTAAAAAAAGTTTGTATTTTCTCACATTTACATAACAAGTACTAATGTAACTTGTCATTTTTGGCTGCTATTTTCAGGTTCATAACTTCATTAATCGAGGACTTGTTCGACTTATATATTTTAATAATATAAGAAGTAAAATAACTAACATAAAGTATAATTAGTCCTTTGTAAGCTTACCAAAATGTATTCCTTTTTTTTTTTATAGTACAATTAATAGTTATCATAGCAACACCTTTGTAAGGTAATTTGGGGTAAGTATGCACTAGATTTTGGAAAGTTTAAATGACTGCTAAATCTTTATTTTTGAAACTAGATTTCTCACCTTATTTTAAAAATGTCCCCAAGACAATTATGTTTTGGGTATTATATTCAGGTCCCATGTTTAAAACATGTCCATTTTTATGAAATCGATAATTCAGTCTAGTAGTACCTTGTACACCCTATCCCCTGTCATAAGGGTTATGTGTGTACAAGGTTTCTGGAAGGCTCATTATTCAAGTAGCAGCAGTTTTGGTGCAAGTATAAAATAGTTTGTTATTTTATTGTTAACTGATGAGATCTTTTAATTTAAACCTAAAGTTAAATTTGTTTGAGATTAACTTTTTTAAATTTTTATCAACAGTCATGAAAGTAGGATGTAGAACACAATTGAGTAAATGTATTTTAAAAAAATAAAAAATTTTATATCAATGGCTTATATTCTTTTGTCCTGGAAAAATATGATAGTAGGAGCAATTACATATTTAATGCATTACTGTCTGGGATTGAATGAACTGTACTTTTATAGGTGACTTTAAATATACACTGGTTCATGAAATGGAATGAGCAAGAAGTTGAATTAAGTTAGTATTATGGAAAAAAAAGGGGAATTATATAACTTGTATCTTACCTTAAACTGGTATTTCTCGTACCATATACTGCATTCATGGAAAATAATGATAGCAAAGGAAGGATAAAGAAAGGAAAAGATGGATAATTCTAATGCAGCTATGTGTTACCTGGTCGGAGGTTTTAGAAAGACAGACTGTGGCCTACCTCTGACAAGGAAAGGCAGAACTTAATATACAAAAAGAAAGTAGAGAAGGGAGGGACGAGGAATTTAATTTTAAATCCCTTACACCCCCTGATTAGAGATCTGCACTCTCCTCTACTATCATATTTTGGCATGGTAACTGTGCTAATAATTCTACTTAGTACAAAAATAAAAAAAGGGTCTAGAGGTGGATTAACATCGATACAGCCGTACAGCAGAAGTTTATAGACCCAGATTTATCAACAAATAAGAAATGATATCGTTATACTTCACCTTAGTGAACTATTGTGGCTCATTTGTAAAATATTAGTGTTTATTTATATTGTAATATTCCAGGTTTATCTAAATAGATAAAAATAAATTTAATAGTTTTTATTATTCTCAGATCTCAAATATAGCTATGATGAATACAAGGTTTAAATGAATATATTAAATATTAAACAGATATGATAATTTTATTTTAAATTATATGACATTATCGACTCTTATCTTAGGGTGGGTTTTCCAGACAATCAGAACACAGAGACACTTGACTAAATTTAATTGTTACTTTTACGAATATAATTAAATCCTAGGTAGAGACTAGGTAGCTAACAAATTATATATTCTTTGGTGACTGATGGTTCTCAATGTCTTCTTTCTAAAGATGCTACTACTGACAGTAAACAAAGGGTCACTCTTCCTCTCTTCCAGGATACATCCAATCCACCAGTGATCCGAATAAAGAGTCTTTCTTCCTTCAATTATACAAACTTGGATGACTGGTGATTCTTGATGTTTTCTTTGTAAATATCTACCACTGACAATAGACAAATGGTGGTCAGCACCATCAACTTTCAGAAGACATCATGTCCTTCGCACCTAAACAACAAGTGCCTGGTTTTCTTTGTTCATTGTTCGATATTAGATACAAATATCAATTGTCCCACAATCACTTCTAT
The DNA here is from genome assembly GCF_000696795.3 of Halyomorpha halys. NCBI lineage: Eukaryota > Metazoa > Arthropoda > Insecta > Hemiptera > Pentatomidae > Halyomorpha > Halyomorpha halys. Next base: position 383,530 of record NW_027114505.1, on the reverse strand, counting down.
TTTCTCTTTAATTTAGTGTAAATACAATAATGATGGAAAATAACAAAACTGATAAAATTTTAATCGATCTTCTCAAAATAACAGAAATTCACCAGACTTCGGAAAGATGCATGCCACCATCTTGAATATTTTTCATGATGCATTTTTCCTCCATTTTTGATTGAAATTTGTTAGCTTGTCTTTTGCTTCAACAAAAAAATGAACAATATTGAATGTTGATAAATAAAATAAAATATAACTAAAACCATCTATATATAATTTAATTTCTTGTTTGAGATTTGTTTGTTTATCGATTATAATAAAAAATATCCATATAGTTTCAACATGTTTATTTTCTTTTAACTCATATGTTCCAGTCATTCTCTAGGATATTTTATTTATAATATCATAGTTAACAATGTCATTAATGTATATACATAATATATAATACATTGCTATATACATGTATTGTTGATAAAGTGATTGATAATGTTGTAATAGAAAGTGTAAGAAGAGAAATAGTGGATAAAAATTGGTAATTGACTGAGATATATTTTGACAAAGGCAGAATAGCCTGAAACATTTTAATGACATTGTTGCTGTGAGAATGGCTGAAAAATAGGTGTTATAAGAAAATAAACATGTTGAAACTAAATGGATATTTTCTATTATAATTGATTAGTGCTTATAATGCATGCTATGTAAAGGACAGCCCTTACAAGTTCACGGTTTAGATTTGACGAGATTGTAGTGAACTTAAACCAAAAATACCATATGTTACCTTACATCATTTTGTTACACATCTAAGACTGATTTTTTTATTTTATCACTTTATACTTTATTATAATTGACAAGAAATTATTCTACGATATACTAATGCATATTGGTTGCCAGGTAGAGCTTGTATATTACCGTGGGGAAGTGAGCCTCACAGTTGACTACACACACAAACAGGCACAGCTAGTTGCGATTTCTATCTTCTTCAAAGGGAGAATCATTATTGGAAGTACAGCGAGGGAAGGCAAATCTAGTATAGGTAATGCTACTGTTAAAATATTTATATTTATAATATAATCAACTCCCGATCATCCATGATTCATAATTAATACGACATGAATAGAAAAATGTTTTTTGGTACATCGTTGATTGACTGTGTATAATTAATTAAAGAGAGATGGTCTGGATGCATTAAAAATAACTCAAACAGTAAATAAACTATTTATCATGAGCCAGTGCTTTGCCCTACGTTGCAAGGCTTCATCAGAGCTTACAGAATGAAGCCCTGCAATCTAGGGCAAAGCGTTGGTTCATAATCTTTCATTTACTCTTTGAGTTATTTTGATTGCACCTGGACCATCTCCCATTAAAAAATATTTTTTTTAGTACACTCAGTAAATGAAGAAACAAACAAAATCATATTTTGAGGTAATTTTTCAGTGAAAACTTTAATAAATGTACCATTTGAAATTTTAAGACAAAATATTTATTTACATAAAAATAAAATCAGATGTTAAAGATAAATACAAGATTAAAATAATATAGTTTCCAATTTTATTGAGGGTGTCATAGGTTATTATTGGGAACAATCCTTGGTTTATCTGCGGATACTAACTAAATTAAATAAACGCACTGCTTAGCAACCTTTATAATTATTCATAGTAGATTCCCTTTAGCACTCTCTTTTGTATCAGGGATGAAAACTAACACTTCACTTGTCCTGGCAATACTATTTCCCCTTTCACAAATATGAAACTCTCACAGTCTCCCTTATTTGTTTCTCCAACGCTGGGACTTTACCTTCTGTGTCATGAAATTTCAGTTATATAGAGAAAGTTGTTTTAACAATTCAAACAAATGTTGAAGATTTTCAATTCTACAAGATACTCAAAATTTAAAATGGCATTTCAAGCAACAGCGTAGATCTTTTTAAACAAATGGACAAATTTATTTTGTTTGTATTGGTATCAGACATTTGTTGGCAATGGTATAAAGATACTCTATGAAGGGTTCAACTTCACACATTAGCTAATTGGGTAGGTTCCATAATTGCTGCTAACAATACAATGAATTTTTTGAAAGAGAGTTCAATGTTTCTTCAGTATAGCTTTCCAGGTTGAGGCAGCATTACAATTCTCGTGAGGAGGGACTACACAGCCACGAATATCAAATTTGCAAGTTCTAAGTTTGTAAAAGAAAAGTTAGAAGTAAAGGTTTTTTATTTATTTAAAGTAAAAAGATTTCATGTGTTTTTAATTTTAAATAATTGAATATTATACATCCATGTAAATGATATCTGTCTTGAAAATATATGATAGTGATTGCTATTTATATGTTGCAGGTTTGGTAGGATGTTTAAGAAACATTGAAATCAATGGTAAACTTGTTGACCCGCGGTCTATAATCAAAACAAAGCAAACCCATGGACAGATATCGTTGGATAACTGTGAACTTGTTGATCCATGTAAAAGGCCGAATGCATGTGAACACAATGGAAAATGTTCTGTAAAAGATGATAAATTAACATGCAATTGCAATGGCACTGGCTATATTGGAAAGAACTGCCATTTTGGTGAGTTTTAATTACTTCCTTTTAATGAGCAGTATGGATATAAAAAATATTGTGTTTGAAATATTAGTGTTATTGTAGTGCTTAGGGATTTCTTTTTTAAAATTTATTTATGTAAGAATAAATAACATGTTTTTATAATTTAATTTCTTCGAATAACATACTTGACTTTTTCAGCTGAATTCAGAAAAACTTGTGAAGAATTAGCTCTCCTTGGTTATACCAAACCTGATGTTTACTTAATAGATATAGATGGTAATGGTAGATTTCCTCCTGCACATGTGAAATGTGAGTTTCAATCTTTGGAAGATTCTACCAAAACTATTGTTGAACACAATCTCCCGAGTCAAGTTGTAAGAATTAAATTTTTCATACTTTATATGATTACATAATATTATGATTAAAACAACCTTAGGGGTACTTCAAATTATTTTTTTTTTAAGAAATTTTTTTGTGATAGAACACTATTTTTATTTTTAAATATTACATTATTTCACAATTAAGAACAATAGTAATATTGATAAAAGAGAACATTTACGCCATATTAATAGAAAATATAGATAAATTAAACAATATCAAGATAATAAATATTTTTTTCTAACTTAAGTTAACAAAAATATTTTAAACACAAGAATACTTATAAACTATTATTATGATCAGCCTAGGTAACTCTGAACCTGGCTTGTGTTCCCACTTGTATAGAGAAAATCTGGACTCAAGAAGATCTCAGCACTTCTCACTCAATTTCAGCTATTGAAAGCCTGACTAATATGAAATTAAAAACAAATTTAATTTTAGTTTACATTTAATAGAAATTTGAAATATAGATGCAGATTGAGTAACAATTTTTATAAATAATTTGTGGCTGTTTGTAAAAAAGATAATAATTAATTATCTAAACCTGAAAATTAAAGTTACTGGCAATTTTTTTTCAAAGTTATGTAGATTTTATGTATAATATTCATTTAAGTAAATTAATTTCAGTTTTGCAGAAACTTATTGATACAATTAATGTGTATTTTAAAATTCAAGGAAAATAACCTTTTATTTTAGGATGTGCGCAGCTCAGCAGAAACAGATTTCAGTTTTACTATTACCTATCGAGAATTCACATCGGAAATGCTTCAAGAACTAATATCTCACTCTCTTTACTGCAGCCAGTATATCAAATATGACTGCTATAAGGCACCACTAGAGCTCCATTCTGCGACTTGGTTTATATCAGCTGCAAACAATGGCACCGTCGACTATATTGGCAATGTGAAAAGAGGTTCCTGCCCATGTGCAGGTAATTTGGTATTATATTTGCTTAATCCATCTCCTTTCACTGTCTTTTTTTTATTTTAACATTATTTTGTACAAATAATTTTGTGTATGCATTATTTTTACTTTCACTTGCTGTGGAAAGTATTATGATCAAGAAAAAATCTATTGTGTCCTTTCAGAAGTGCCTAGGTGTTATGAAATAAATTCCATATTATTCATTCCAGAATAATGATCAAAGTCACTCTCTTTTCTGTATTTAACAAGAAAGAAACATGCTCTAGTTACTATTGATATACTCATAGGTATAAAAAATCACAATTATTACTATCTGTTACTCTAGTGAGAAATTACATTCCTAGAATTGTATCCCTTGAAAAACAAGTGCAATAATTGGAAGTATAAATCAAGAAACTAGTGACTGAATTTATTTCTGTTTATTCAAGAGATAATAATATGAACTAAAATCATTATTTCTTTATATTTTACCAATTTATTTAAAATGTTAAGTAACAATAAAATACTAATTTAAACAGAAAACAGAACCTGTATGAACCCTGATCAGTCTTGTAATTGTGACATAAGCGAGGCCAAGTGGTTGTCTGACGAAGGTCACTATATATCTCCAAACTCGCTTGGTATTACACAAATGGTCTTTCTTCAGCAATCGGATCTAGACAAAGACGCACAAGGCAGGATAACTCTTGGTCCTCTTGAGTGCGTAGAAACAAGTAAGTTTTTATTACTATCTTAAATGTTATGAAAAAATCTTTAATTTATGATACTGTATATCAATTAAAATTATACAAGGAATAAACTTAAAGTTAATTTATTATTTTGATTTTCCCATTTAATTTATCAAGAGTAAATTACAATAAATAAAAAAATTGAAATATTAAAAGGGTGGGTTTTCTGTCATGGTGTTTATGTCAGTTTTATTGAAACCCCAACTAATATATAATTCCTTAAATTTTTACAGCTATATTCCCATCGCTTATAAAATATTTTTAAAAATTAATAAATTTGAAATTTAATAATAAAAATTTATCATCCAATATAAGAGTAATAAATAAATTTTAAAAACACAAATAGTAGCTCTTCAGATTATAGAGCTACACAGGGTAAAGGCTTCATGAAAAATATTTATGCCTGGAGATATTTATATTAATATAATGCTTTTAGCTTAGGTAAGTGCACCAGTGTCCCATAGCTTTATTTTAAGTGAAAATAACTAATTTAAATTTGCAAGTTTAACTATATGAAAGAAGAAACATGTTAATTAACAACAAAAAAAGTAGTTTTCTCCAATATGACAGGCAACTACATGGTTTGCCCATGGACTACCAGGTGTTGGTTACTTACAGTGCCCTGAAAAACTTTTGCAGCAATCTGATTGAAAAATATCCTGGTTGTGGTATCATGAGATAGATATGACCGCCACAACATTTATGTAATTCAAGAATAATATAAGGTGATACGATGGCCAAGTACATTGGGGTGAGGCTCCCTGAGTGCTTGGTTCAGAACATTGTGGATTAAATGCCCACCAGATGCAAATAATATTTATTTTATGGTGTACCCTGAGAAATGAAACTTGATGTTCCAACTCTGGGGCTGTAAAGGACTTCAATGGGCATTGTTATGGCGGGTAGGTGTTCAAAAGGAACTTTTGCTAGCCCAACCGTGAAGAGTAATGAGAATAGAAGAAATGAACTTTCTAATTTTGTTATTGTTGTATTTTAAAAAATTGAACATAATAAAATGAAGGCGTTTGAAGACAAAATATACAAACATATAAACTCGCAAAAAAAAATGTCTATATATCATGGTGGGTGATTGATAGGGCCCCTTCTGATGGTAGGTTGTTTAAGTCCCCGTGGAGGTACGTTCAAAAGAGGGTACATCCACCCATCTTGTCCTCTTGGAGGATGAGCCAACTTTGATTGTAGTCTGCCCGCCGTGGTGAAAACTAATTGAGACTGCTTATTGAGAAGACATGGTCGAGCCAGTGTATGTACACAGAATGTGATTCTAAGGTGTCATTTTTACATCTGCCGTATAAATAATAGCATCCGAAAGTAGATTTTCTTTTTTTTTTTTGTTTAACATAATTACAACCATGTGTTAGATAGTCGATTATTAGACCATATGTTGGCCACAACAAGTAAATAAGCCAAAAAAATAAAAAGCATGGTTATTCTACTGTGGTTACCAAGAGTATATTGAATAGTCTTCAAAATATGAAGTGTCATAGCCGAGCGAGTTAAAGTGTCAAACTTTGACTGGCTCGTGACTGCAGCAGTAACAGTTCAAATCTGGCCTGGAGGGTCAACTTTTATTTCTGTGGCAGTCCCACAAAATGAAATCCTGACCCCCCACCATGGTTAGAATATTAATATTAATATAGGTTGGTAACCTCCTCTCCCCTGTAAGGCAGAAACAATTAGGAAAGGGGGCATAAAAAAAGTCTTAAAAATATATTATTTGATTTGATGCAATTATGAAAAATGTTACTGTAGAGATCATTAAACCTTATTAAAAGCTAAAATGATAGAACTTATCCTTAAACATTGTTACTATCTCTGGCATAAAACTATTTTTTTACTTGTTATCTATTTTAACTATGATAATAGTGTTATTATATCGAATGGCCTGTTAAGTACATTTCCACTAACTTCTTGTAACCACAATTGAAGGTTCTATCTTTTAGGAAATTTGCAACTTTTGAATTAATTTTCCTAAAAAACAGAACCTTTAAATGTATTTTTCTTAAAGTTATTGGAACTATACTTAGCATCAGTGTGTAAGTAAACCATTGACATTATTTTACTGTATATTCTAACATTATTATTATAGAATATTTTGAAAAATTTCAGATACACAAAAGTACGTTGTTACTTTCACTACCAGTCAATCTTACATTGAAGTTCCTGGCTGGAGAAAGGGAGATATAGCTTTCAGTTTTCGTACAACTGGAGAAAAAGCAATATTGTTGTACCAACCTCCGATTCGACCACATCATCCTTCATTTATGGTTACGTTGACCAGTGGTGAGTAGTTTATTGAACTTTATACTTTATTAAAATTATCAGAATATTTTTTTTTTTTTCGTATTATATTTGGTCAAATGAAAAATTCCGTCTATTTTTGTTAACAGAATTTTCCATCTATTTATTTATGATTTAGGAATAAATCTATTTATTTGAGTGTAAACCACTTTTATGTAATCATAAAAGATTATTCATACTTTTGTAAAAAAAAAAAAAAAATACTTTAAGAATGAATATCCAATGAGAAAAAAACTTGTACTCAGAAAGTAGAACTTCATATATAATCTTATTTATTTAAACAAGAAAGTAGAACTACAATTTTAACCTATTATAGTTAAAAAATTTTTAATCTATTATAGTTAAAACAATTTTAACCTATTAAGTTAAAATAAGATAATTTGTTGATAACTTCTTAATAGCAAAGGCTGGCTACATTATGTTCCTGTTCTCTTTTACACCATCTAACCATCTTAAAATCAGTTTGTGACTTCCGTTTGGACACATTTCTTTTATTTTCTGTTTTTTTTATTATTAAAATTAACTTTTACAGACATTATATCTTTAATTTTAATTATCTTGAGTAGTTGAGTAGGGTCGTTCTTGTTTGTTTTTACAAAATAAGTACAGTTTTTATTTCTCTTTGTATGAAAATGGTTTTGGCTAACATAAATTATGTTTCTAATTGTTGACGTTAGGTTTACCGGGCTCACTATTTCCTAATCCTTTCATAATGTACACGAGAATATTCAATAAGAATAAGTAATATAAAAAGTTTTTTGGTTTAGCATGTAATAAGCTAATGATTTTTCTTGATCAATAACTATGTGAAACTATTCTTTTTTACATACCAGGATCTAAACACAAGTGAACAAAATTTTTTTTAAATTGATTTTTTGATACTTACAACTGTATTAAAATATATAAAACTAGTAATTTTGATGTTAGTTATACAATGTCATGATGCAGACATGTGGAGAATCTACCCATTAGTAGAACTTGAAGGACAAAAATTTTAAAAATATTTTTCCATTGCAGGACTAATATTTGTATTTTTCAGACTTTCAACTGACATTCAATTTCACCCTGAACACCGGCCTCTCGAGAGAATTAGAAATAAAATCACAACGAAAGCTTAACAGTGGAGAGTGGCAAAAGATTTGGATTGATTACAATGAACACCATGTCAGGTTTATGATCAACACGGACTTCCAGATGGTGGATCTCCTTCCAGAGGAAGAATTCGGACCCTTTGAAGGAAGCATGTTCATCGGTGGTGCTACTGAGTTAGTTTATCTTTATTAAAGTAATTATTCTTCATGATATAGTATAAATTTTTTAAAAATAAATTTTAATCAATTAAGTAGATTTTTAATCACTGATTATATTTTATTATTATTATTGCTATTGATCTCTTTCATTTAGTTTATCTATTAAAAAAAAATAGATTTATTCATATTTAATTTTTTTTTTCTTATCCATAATAATCTTTAAGATCTAAGACTAAATATACAGCTGAAGTTCTAGAATTTTTGTTTTATATTTGGTCAAAGAAAAGAAGAAAAAACAGACAAATATTTAAGTTTGAAGGGAGTTATAGACATATGTACTCATATCTAATGTATTATTTCAAAAATTGTACAAAATTATATATTGAATCGCAGATTTTTTTTCTTACTTAATACAATGGAGTCCTGGTTATGTGAAATGATTGAGACCAGACTCATTTTGAATTAAAGAATTTTTTGGTTAAGTGAAACTATTCCTTTAAAATAACTTAAACTACCTAATAACATATGATTACATAAATATTATTGTATTATACATAACCAAATCTCGGGACAAAATGAGAGTTCTTTTAAATATTTATGGCTACGAGGGCTTAAACGATTGTTTATTTTATAAGCTGATGATCACAACCATAAAATCTTTGATGATCAGTAAATCCTTGGTATGGATTTGAAAAGGCTCAGACTCAACTTCTCAGACAAGACTGAAGGTGAAGCAGATGCTGACAACAAGGAGAGGGTATCTTATTGAGAGGCACTGCTATACACTATATACTATATAACAACACTTTTGTGACAATAGTGGATACCATTTTTTTAAATTTAGCTTCAAGGGAGAAGTATTCTTCTTGATAACCAAATTAAAGAGACTTTTTTTATAACTAATGTAATTCAATTATTCAGTAATTAGTTCAACATATTGCCACACTTAACATAATTTCAGTTTCGGATTAAATGTACTTTCAAAATAAGTTCAGATTATCACCACTTCAGTGTATATATGTTCATCTACTATCGTCAGTACATTTAAAAAAAAAAAGTATAATAGTTTTTAATTATTTCTAGACAAAGTTTTTAACTACCTAAGTTATTCCAATTTGTATTAGGTAGAATGCTTTCATTGACTTTTTGCTGTATATTTTTTTGTAAATTCATGTTTTTTTTAGATAATTACAAAGGTACATACAAACATATTTATTTTTAAAGTTTTGTTTGGCGTATAAAAATCATATTCATTATAATTGATATTCCATCTAAAATTTTAGGTTTCTGAATTTTTATAAGATTTTTTATCACTCAAAGACCTTCAGAAAAATGAGAACCAAGTAGAATATCAAATAGTTCTACATAGGCATTTCATGATGTAGAATATGTTTAGTCTTAATATAGCATGATTACTATTAATATAAATCAATTATAAAGAATAATTTTTAAGAGGTTACATTTTATCTTTAATTAAATTAAAAAATTAGTTTAATGTAACATAAAATATCTTTATGTAAAGGGAAGTTCTTGTGGATGGACCAGTTCGCCAAGGCTTGATCGGCTGCTTCCGAGGGCTTGTTGTGAATGGTGAAATTCTTGATATATACTCCTATATGTCAGTTCATCTTTCCGAGATTATTAAGGACTGTAAGCCTTCATGTGACCCAAATCCATGCAAAAATGGTGCCAGATGCAAAGAACTTTGGTCGACATTTCAGTGCGTTTGTGAGAATCCTTGGGCTTACATTGGATCATTCTGTGAAACAAGTAAATAGCAATAGTTTATATATTATGTGCTAGAGTGAGCTCATGCCTACAATACTTTTCCTTTATTTTTATTTTATTGACTTTATGAACATGCTCCATGCTCTTGAGAGTATATGGCCTTGTAAGAAACATATTGGCCTACATGCATTTTGATAACACGTTTAGACACATAAATTATAGAGAAAATAAAGGAGACGTTAAATAAATAAAAATGTAATTGTCTTCATTTGTCACTTATCTAAGATCTCTGAAAGTTCTTAGCCACAAATACACATTTGACCAGCGGAACAGCCCCTCCTCGTTCCAATAATCCACTGGCGTAAGCCATTGACTACCACTACCTTAACCCTTCACTTAGCCTAATAATGCCAAAAGGCAATCCAAGGAATCCCTTATTTCCTGCTATACATATAGCATACCGCACTATATGTATGTATAATTTACCTATTTTAAATTTTCAGGAGGGTACGAAAAAGCTACACATACATGCTGTTTTTTTCTAGATGTTTAGTTTCATCCTGGGAATGTTCCTAACGATTGGAATCTATGATTTATCCGGTTGAAAAAAAGTTATAAACCAAACTAAACTTTATTCGTGCATAGCTCAGAAAGTATACCTCTATTTTCAAATAGATTTTTTTTTTAATGCAAAATAGGAAAAAATATTTCTAATTCCATTAAATGATTTTACATTCATAAAAAATTATAAAAACCTAAAGAGGCTTTAAGTAAAGTAGTCCAAATATAAGTAAAGATAATTAGCTCTGTTTTATGCCATTTGGTGTTGTTTATAGAGCACTAAACAATAAGTTTTGTTTATATCAGTTTAGTAGTGTTGAAATTATTGTCATTATTTAAAAAGAAATGAAAGGCTCATGTACGCCGAAAATTTTGTGCAAAAATAATATTTTTTTTTTTGGAAAATTCCTATCAAGATGGTTCTTGAGTGCTAAACACAGATATCAACTGTATTTCACTCCCAAAATGTTTTTTTACTACACTTTCATAGCTCAGTCAGAATTGTTTCAATATTGTACTAACATTGAAGCACAGTGAGGTCATTGTATAAAATCTATTCATATTTGAGAATTTATGTAACCTAATCATAAAAATAATAATGTGTATAATGATCAATACAGACGATTTGTTGATATACACAGCCAAAGGAACAACAAATAAAAAAAAAAAATTGTATATTCACTAGCACAATGAAATTAAAAAGAATCAGTAACATGTGTTTTTATTTTTATTTCTTTTACATTTAATCAGTCTGAGCCTCAGCAATTCATGACCAAGTACAGCTAGTATATAAATATAAAGTAATTAAATAGACAAAAATATTTAATAAAGTGAATATAAACTAACAATGAATATAAAGTAAAATAAACCATTAATAATTAAAACAATAATAATTAAAATTGACTGTCATTAGGCCAATAGTAATATTATGTTTTTAGCTTTTGACATAAGGTATGCCTATAATACTTGCATTACACGATTTACCTCAGTAAATTTCTGCTTCTGAAAATGGAAAGTAACATAAAATATTTGTAAAATTTCTTGTTTATGGTAATATTGATATTTTTCTCTCATTTAATATCTGGTCAATAAAATCAAAAATTAATAATTTTTGATAATTCATAGCTCATTTCTTAATAATTCTCTATTTTTTTCTAGATATCAATGAAAACGGACTGAAATTTATTCAGAGAGATGCTTTCTTCTATCGTAACTACTTAGCAATATATGAGGAAGAAGAGAAGGAGATGTTTCGAGATATATTGACTGAAACAATATTACTGAACTTGAGGACTTATGATAATCACTCTCTCATTCTTCATGCAAATGACCATATGAACAATTTCGTCCAGCTTTTCATCCAGGACCATCAAACAATAGTTTTTTTGTTTAACTCTGCAGATACAATTTATAATGTTTCTGTAGAGTACCCCGGTAAGATTTGAATATGTTCTAAATAGAATTTTTTTAGAAGGAGATGATCAGGGCTGCCTTGTTGTCAAGAAGAACAAAAATAGGTTTAACTATTTATTGATTGCCTACATACATGGAGGTATAAAAAAATATATACGAAGACTATCCTAAAACCTATATAAAATAGTAGGAAAGTTAAAAATAAATACAGTTATTTATTGCTATGTATTGACAATACTGGATTGAGGAAAAAGTTAAATTTAATTAAATAGGTATTCTGGGTGTTCGTTATCTCATGAATAGCAGTTAAAAGGGGTTGACTGACACCTGGAGGGCCAAGAGCTTTAAGGGTCAATAAAGCACACACTGAACAGGTAATGCACCACATAGGTAGCTAAACCTACAGCATCACCAACCATAGAGATAATCGGAGGGACATAAAGCATTTTGGATGCCAAAAGAAAGCTGAGCCGAGGCGTTGAGGTGGGGTCTTAGGTTCCACCCTAAAACTTGATTAGCCAATGAGATAGCTGAAAGGAAAGGATACCATCGAGGAAGAAAGAAAGGAAGTCACTCAAGGGAAGAAGGCTGAAAGAGCAGCAAAGGACATCAGAAGCTGGGGACTCCAGAGAAACAAGTCCGATGAGGAGGAACTGCTGAAGCCAGCTTGAACCGAGATAGCCGAACCCAGCCACGAATTAGAGATAAGTATGATGGTACCTGAGGAAGTCCTGCAAAGTGGAGTGAAAAGTTGGCTCACAATATTTAGTTTAATTACTATTTGAGTTCTTTTGATCACAGCCAGACCATCTTCCTTTTATATATTACACATAGTCATTCAACAATCTTCCAATAATATCACAATAGTTTGAATGGCACATCCCTACCAATCACATAGTATATGCTTAGGTAACAATTATGTCATGAAAAACCAAAGTAAATAATTTTTTTAAATCATTTTTACAGGTTTATCTAGTGGAAAATCAGTTCAGGTTGCTATCGTTCGTTCTACTTCAGAAACCAAATTGTATGTCAATGAAAGAAACAACTCTTTGTCTGTGCCTATCAAGCTGCTTGCAAACTATTCTAGCAAACCTTGGACAAATCCTGAGAAAGGTAAGTAAACCATTTACATTTTAATCAAGTATAAAACACACATTATGGTGTTCTTTTATTTATTTTCTGTTCATTTTGGTCCATGAAATAAGCCATGTAGGAAAAAAAAACAGACATAATTTAATATTTCATAACTGATTTTATAAATTGTTCCGTAATTAGAAAGTAATACTTATCTTCATAGATAACTGAAGTTTAAGTTTTAGTTGAAATATATAAGGTTTTCACAATTTTTGTTAATGTTATCAACAGAAGTTCTAGCTCCGCAAAGACCACCAGCTCCTCCTACTGACTATTTTCAAGTAAGTCTTGGAGGGTATGATTCCTTGCTGAGCAGTCCCAAGCAGGAAGCACTCATGGGTTACATCGGTTGTATCAGGGGTCTGAAGATAGGAGAAACTCTTGTCAACCTGACTAATTTCATCAACTCATCTAATGAGACTGGTATGCTTCCACAAAATTCAACTTCAACTTATTTTGTTTTTGAAAGAGATGGTAAGTGCTGTGGTCGAGAAGAAAAAAAATAGTATTGATTGCCTACATTTCAAACTATACTGTAGGTCTTCATCAGAGCTGTGATTGGTGGAGGTGGACACTACCAAACATTGTATTGTTTGTATACGCCTCCATCCAACACATCATCCTTGATGAAGACCTGCATTGTGGGTCGAAACGTTGGCAATCATTGAATAATTAAAGACTATTTTTGTTTTGGAAGATCGTTGATTGACTGTGTTAATATATAAAAGGAAGACAGGCGCAGTCAAAGACAAAACTCAAATAGTAATTAAACTATTTAATTTGAGCCATAATTTTTTTTCACTTTGGAGGGCTTTATCGGGGCTAAAAAAAAATACAAATAACTAAAATAAAGTAACAAGTTAGAGAATAGATAACATGAAATAAAAGTAAACTAAGGTGTGGCTAAATACGATTTAAAATATATGAAAATTTACATAAAAATAAACAAAGTAAATAAAAATAAGATGTACAGTGAAAATTTATAAATAGACAAGAATTACAAAAAGGTATTAGACAATTAATGAAAATGGAAATAATAACAAATAAAAAAGTAAATAAAAAAGAAATATTAAAAACAGTAAAAACTAAAAAACAGAAAAGGGGGAATAAGAATAAAAGTCAAGAAAAAAGTAAAATAATTCACAAAATAGGACTTCCATCTTACTGAATGCACAGAAATGAAGCTGAAGGCGGATGAGAAGACAAACAGGATAGAGGAGTGGGGAGATTGGCAGTCCTTTTTTCTATAAATATTCTTCATATATCATAAACATATAATGTTCATTTTTATATAAATTTTCACACATTTTAAATCATATTTACTGCAACCGCAACTTAATTCACTTTTATTTCATTTATCTATTCTCTTACCTTGTTACTTTATTTTGGTTATTTGTATTTTTTTTTTTTTAGCCCAGATGAAGCCCTGAAAATGAAACATTTGCTCACATTAAATAGTTTAATTATTATTTTAGTATTTTCTTTGACCGCAACCAAACCATCTTTCTTTTATATTTTTGTTTTTCTTCACTGCAGCCCTGACTATCTCCTTCTTAATCACATATGGTCTACATTTAATATTATTTTGTTTTTCTTTATATTATTCAAACAATTCAACAGACTTCAAATTTTATATGATTCCACTTCTATTAAAGTTTATAATTTTAATTTAAGAAATTCACCTAAGTCTGTCTTGGTGATGTGTAATGGCTACTTTACAGAAATAGATGGTATTGCTGGTGGTTGCGAAATGAAGTGCGATACCTTACCATGCCTCAACCAGGGTGTCTGTATCGAGAACTTCCTCAAAGGAGAATCCAGTTGCAACTGTGAATTTACTTCGTACTATGGAGAATTTTGTGGTGAAGGTAATCCTTACTTTTATTTAATTTTTTTAAAGTGTATGATTAAAAAAAATATTTATATTTGACTACTGAAATAAATATATATATTTAATTAAAGTTTCATTCATATATTTTTATTCAATACCAGATCGGTCTGGTGGCCCTTACATGGTTCATATAATAGTTACATTTTTTTTTTTAACAATTGATAGTCTCTGATCAAACTTTAGTATACAACTAGTTTTGTCAAGATCTTAAATAGTTTTTAAGGTGAAATATTTATTATTTAATGATTTTCATCAATGCATTCTATCTTATATTATATAGAGTATGAATTTATTTGTAGAAAAAGGTGCGGATTTCAGTGGCGAATCTGTACTTCAAAGAAATTTCTCTCTTGTGGGACCTGTAGATCAAATCAAAGTCCAATTGGCTTTTTCTAGTTCGGATGCAAGGGATAGAAGTACAACAATATTACTTCTGCAAACTGAAAACAAGTGAGTAAAAAAAAAAAAATTATATAAACTTAAACTGAAATGAAAATATATACTCTTTATAGGATGTATGTTTATTTAATAGAAAATAAATAGGTATATTCATTATTTGTTTGACTTACTAGGAGAAGCTATTACCTCATCATAGCTCTAAGTGCAGCCGGGGAACTGATATTCGAAGAAGACAGAGAAGGCTCCGCCTACGGAGCCCGTATCACAGATCGGAACTTCCTTAATGGTGCTAGGCATTCTGTATATTACAAGAGGGATAATAAAACAGCTATTCTCATGGTATGTTGTTTGATCTACTTATCTTGGTAAATAAAAATCACTAATAACTAATCATATGACACATGCTCTTTTTTGTTTTTACTACTTTTTTGGCCTTTTTCAATAATTAAATAATCTTTACTATTTAATTACTACTTAATTATTAATGTTGAAAAATTCTATTTTGAAAAAACTTTTAAAATTGAATTATATCTGAAATTGTGAAATATACTGATTTTGAAAATAAAGTTGAGGTATCTTAAATAAAGAATTTGAAGAAATTTAAACTTATTAAATAATTAATAAGTACTTCTACTTATTGGGTACTTCTACATAGTGGTAAGGCACTATGCTGCTAACTCCATGGACCCAGGTTTAATCCAGCTGTGGCAGAAAATTATTTTCTGTTATATTGTAGCCTTGAGTCAACCCTGTGGATTATGGTGCTCTCCTGGGAGTGAGTACCCTTAATTGGGGAAAAATCTGGCAGTTGAGTGTAATCTTAAAAAAATCACCTCCTTGTACAACAGTTGTTCTAAAAACAGTGCTTTCTTACAAAGTACTGATTCTATAACCCATCATGGGTCATAGGGGTTCACATAATTATTTATTATTTCTACTTATTATTGATTTTCAATGAGCAATGAATGAGAAGAATGTCTAATATGTTTGATTTTATTCCAATTCCTGTTAGTTATTACATTATATGATATATCTTTTTGTATTTCACATCCCTGTATATCACATAGTCTACTTATTCATTAATTTCTATTTTATAATTGAAGCATGGAAATAGATATTTCCGTTAGTATATATTGGAAACAGGAAATTAGGTTAATTTTTGCATGCTGAGATCTATTAATATTTTCACACCATAGTACCTTTTCTTGCCTCTTTTGGATATCGAAAGTAGAATTATTTGGTTGCTGAGGTCTGTGGAATAATTCTGAACCACAACAACTCTTGTTTAATGCTTGGTTATTGGGAAATCAAATTAGGATAGTTTAGCAGCTGAGGTTTGAAGAACTGGAAATGTGTACTATATTGAAAAAGAGTATTGATTAACAGAGGTGCTGATCGTTGGTTCCAGCTTTCTATTCAGAAAAGATAAAAATTAATTTTTTAAATCAATTAAATAAATAGTTTCCAAAGTGAGTGCCCTTAGCATGTTCCAGAAGTACTGCAAGTGATTGTCATTTTCTCAAAACATTAATAAAAAAAAAAAATGGGAAGAAATTAAAATATGAAATATTTTGTTTTTTGGTTTATCTATGCTATAGATTATTTGCACTGTTTTTTGTACTTACTCAACCACTGTTAGGATGATTATGGCACCATTTTAATATTTTTTAAAGCTCGACAAGGGTGCCAATAAGTTTTATTTTAGCTCAACAAGAGTGCTGCGAAATTTTTTTTTCAATTGTGGTAAAAAAAGTTTGGGACCATTGTTCTAGATCAACATTAAGTATTATTCATACTATAAATTAAGATTTAATAATATGAAATATGTCATATTATAGATAGACAGAGAAGAAGTGCCATTGGTCGTAATGCCTGTTCTGAGCATCAGCCAAGCCCAGCATCCAGGAGCCAACGAAGTGCAGATTGGAGGAATTAATACCAGCGACCCTAGATTTGGTGCCTACACGAGCTATCTGGGCTGCCTTTCCAGTGAGTCATTTCGAATATATATTTACAAAGAATTAGAAAGAACAGGGGCAACCGGACCTGATGGGGCCAATCCCTGGGGATAATAGACATTGCAGGGAACTATGGTCCTCACTTAGTTACAAGCCTCAGAAGAGCGAGTATGTCCGTGTGTGGTGCTGGGTGCACACAGTCTGGAGGCCGGGACCCCCATCTTCAGTCACAGAACTGCTGCCTCTGGGACTCAAGACTAAATGAACTTAGAGAAGCATGCATTTTATCCATAACCCAGCAAAATACAAAATGGTGACCCTCATTATCTTCATTCTCATTTCAGCAACATTACTGTTCCATAATCTAAATTTAAAACTAACACAACTACCAATATTATCTCTTTTGGCCTACTCCCTCTATACAGTTCTTATTTCACTTATTTTCAATATATTACTTTTATTTCCATCTATCATTCTGTTAGAACAGAATCAAATCCATTCCGGAATGGATCTATACAAAATTTGATTCAGGTATTATTCCGTCTTAAATAAGACCAGGGAATGCTTGATCTAAACAATTGTAGTTTTAAGTAACACGATAAAAAATTATTCTCATTTAGTATGTATAAAATAATTGACTGTTATAATCTAAGAGACAACATCAGGAGAGGAGTCACATAAAACAAAAATATATGGAGTAAAAACTATTTAATTCAAGTCAACATTTTGTATATTTATTTATTTCAGATTTATGCATTTTATATTTCTTTTTTTATTTTACCTTCTATATACTTTCATTATTCCATTAAGTGTTTTAAATATTCGTATATGAATTTTGTTTTACTTTTACCTGGTTTATGCAGCGCTGATTGTGAGCTGAAACAACAGCTGACATTAAATTTTTTTGTATTAATTTTTATTTTATTTTATTATTAACTCCCCTACTCATCATCTCATATTTATATGTATAATGTAGATAATGCATTTTTCTACTGTCATTGGGCTCAAACCTATGATCTCTATTTTTATTTTTACAGATGTGTTTTTGGAAGTGAATAATGTTGACATGAAGCCCCTGGATGAATATATGCTCTTCACTAAGACTGCTAGCAACAAAGTGTTTGTCAAAAATCCACAGGGTATCAGAAGTGCAAGATGTGCTTCATTTGACGCTATGAACAAACCAAGACCTGGCCCCTCTCTTAATACCAGTTTTGTATGAATATGATTTTTATTATTCAATAAAGGTAAATTATATCTCTGTTCTTGCTTTTGACACTCATAATATTTCTGCTTCAGCAAGGACAGGAGCAACAGACTTGGGTGATAGATCCGCCTGCTAGAGTCGCTTATATCTCTCAATATTCTGATCCATCTTTGCAGGAGGACAGAACGGGGAAAGGTATGAAATCACCTTGACGATAGTTAATGAGATGTTAGTTGTTGAGCATAGATCGATATGAGGAGAAGTTGGTCAGAGGTGCGGTCAGCAAAAACAAAATTTATTTTTTTGTGCTGACGTTTCAACCAGAATTTCAGTCCTTCTTCAGGGCTGAAAAACAAAACAAGATAACAACCTTAATTCAAAGAACATCAAAATAAAAATAAAATAATCACTATCAAACTTGGAAATATGCATTACACTAAATTAATTAGATAGTAGTTGATACTATCAATCTACCAACTACTAGATAGTAGTTGATATTAATAGAAGATAAAATTTAATAATTTAGAGGTAAGAATTATTCAAAATAAATAGTAAAAAAAAAAATTAAAAACCAGACATTGTTTATGTAAATAAATATAATGAGAGGTACGGAAGAAAATGTGAATAAGTAATTGAATTAACATAATTCTTTTTATTTTTCACGATGTGTTACACGCAAATATCTTGTGTATCTTTGCTGACTGTATCTCCGACCATCTTCTTCTCATAAGAATAGTTAACTTGTTAGTACATTTGTAAATAATTCATTTTTTATTCAGAGAGTTTAAACAATAATGTTTTTTCTTGTCTAGTTCTGTTCTTAGTTGCTGTGACAGTTTTTTGTTTGGGGCTGGCTGGTATCCTGTATCATGTGTACCGTACACATATGAATTACAAGCAGCGCAAAGTTGCCATGATCTGGCACGCCACTCAGATTCAGTACCAGGAACCTCCTCTACCCATTGCACCAATCGCACCAATACCAAAGGCAGTTAGGTCAAGAAGTGTCAGTATTATCTTTAAGAAATCGGTATTATTCTAATAAATAATTTAATTATTGTATTAGTATTTAAAATATTTGACTTTCAGTACATCTTTATAATTGCCGTTGGCCAATAAATTTTAACAAAGTAATATGAAACTGGTAAGATACTCAAGTTGTACTCTTATTTGAGTATTCAGTTTATACAATTCTCAATCACTCTACTGTTGTTGAGCTTATTTCAACATTTGCAAATAACAGATGATTTTTCTTCTTTATTAGTTAGTGGTTTTATTTATTATTTTAATGTATTGTGACTAAAATAGTAATAAATCTCATCATTGTATTATAATATGTTTTCATGGCTTCAATTTGGAATCTTTTAATAGTGGGTATATTTAATACTGCATTATACCTTTTGTAATATTTTTTCTTCAACGCAATCCCACCTTTATCATTGAAAACAAAATGAAATATAGTCCTCTAATAATTTCTAAATTTTCTGTGTTAATATTCACTAAAGTATAATGGGCATGATTAATACTAATTTTATCGCACTTCATTTTCAGCTTTCAGCACTTCAACAGACAATTTCATTGTAATTATTTATTTATTTTACACCTGGCACCTTTTAACTCTTTGACCACAGTGGTGGCTCGGGAGCTCTTATGGCGATAATTAGTTGTCATGGAAAGTCACTTTTCTAGCTTGAGTTTGGAGTGGTAGGGAGAGCTCTTGCATCTCCTTGGATTATTCTAAACCGTGTTTAGTACTATCCAAGCTTTTACCAGCTACGATCGTTCTGGGTTCTGGGGCCTTTAAGGATTTTTTCATTTCCTCAAATTTTTTTTAAGTACATAAATTTATTTACTCATGTATACATTTATTTTACCTACTCCAAATAACATTTTTTGCATGTTCAAGTTTTTTTTAATTTTTCTATTTAAAAAAATTTCATTGTCTGAATATTTTATTGAAAATGTGGTGATATATAATATCTTTATTTAATTCAGTTAAAAACCTGCAAACATGTATTAGCTGATTGCATGCATAGATTCAGTGGCATATGCAGGTGATGACAATGTGTTGTCAACTTTATTTGGCCAAATATTATATTTTGTATACTATTTAATGCTTATTTAAATTAAAAGAAAGAGAATATAAAAAATCTTGCTTTTAAGTGGCTTTCCAGGAGTGCCTCCGTGGTCAAAGTGTCAATGAACTGTGAGAAAATAATAATAATTATACTGTAATAATAATACTAATGCTTCTAATATTTCTAAAAGGCCACAGGGCACTTTTCCAAGGAGAAAAAAGTTTCAACTGAACATCCCTCTCTTCATGGTAGGAGTAACATCATAAACTGCAACAATGCATGCTGGTTCAAGTTGAAATCTTCAATAAGCATAAATAAAGTAATGCAACTGTCTAAAACAATAAATATGAATAATACTAAAAGTGATAACAGTCTACTGACAACAAAACAATAATTAGTATCTTAACTTTCCATGTTTTTAGGATAGTATTATCATTTACAGCTAGCTCCCTTTTATCATTTATTGTGATTTTTTCATTCTATAAAACTCAACATTTATAAATCCAAGATAGGCAAAACATGACAAATATAAACAGTAATTAAAAGAAATATAAAACTTTATTATATTTATTTTCAGGAATCAATTTACACCCTTTGTCCACTTCTTTTGCAACTTTTCAGGCTTCTCTGCCCATTATCTAGTTCTAATTATTAATTTGTGGACATGTGTTATTTTAAATTTAAAATAATTTTTAAATATTACAAAATGAATATAAGTCCTAATTGTTTTATTAACAAGCTTTTTTTTTTTTTTTTTTTTATCTTTCATTATTAATGTTTTCAAACAATGTTTGCCTTTTTAAATGCACTTCCTTCCTTTTGCCCACTCAGTTATCTAAATTTCAGCGCACTGTTCATAATAACGTCTGTTTTTGGTTAGCCTTATTGCCTTTTCCTAATAACTCCTACACATATAATATATTTTCATTCTCCTGACAACTCAATTTTCTCCATATGTTTTTAAATGGTTTATTTGTTTAACTCTAATTATATCTTGCTTACCATGGCTGTGGTGCTGCTGTTTAACATACTAACCCACTGCACTAACTACTAAGCAGGTCTGCGAAGGGAGCCTCTACTCAAGCAACGGTCAGAACGGGAGATCACTGCCATATCAAGATCCGATCCTCAGGCCTGCGATAAAATTAACCAGATCCAAGAGCGTGAGTATAGTCACTTTGGCTTGTATAATGGTTTGTACACACTGCTTACTTAAGTAAATAATCTTAATGCTGAATTATGTAGTAATAAAATCATTTCTATGATTAGACTAACTTCTAATAATTTAATTTAAAAATAATTAAACAGAAATGAACTAAAAATAATTAACAAAAAGAAACAATTATTGTTTATATTCATATTTAGAAGTTTAAAAGAAAATCAAAAACGTCTAAAGTCGAAAAATAATTTTAAAAAAAATAAAAATAACACTGTTTAATTGTCATTATTTTGTTATTCATTCACACTTTCTTGAAAATAAACAAATAAATCAAATTATCTTTCAATTTCTTTATAGAAACCATATGAAACAATTAGTTATAAAATTTATCAAGCAAATAATCAAAGTAATAGTGTGAAATGCTAAAATATGTTTTTAAAACAGTGTATACTTTTTCTAAATTGATATTTTAATTCTAATGTAGTATCTGCTATATAGTGCAATGATTCCCAACTGGGGTCCCGTCAGTCTCTTCCAGGGCTATAAAAAATTTAGGAATGTGTCATTACACATCGACAACACAGTTTTAAACTAGATCATCTCAGATTTCCTTCAATTTTGCACAGATTTTGTGAAGGTATCTTAGCATTTCTTAACTTTTGCTGGCAAGATGACTATTCGATGGAAATATATTTTTATATTTCAAAAACTATACAATATAATAATAATTATTTAATATTTAAATGAACCTAAATAAATATTTCAATACTTATTTGTTTCAAATGTTCGAATTATAGCAGTTATTTTTAAAGTGAATGAAATGTTTACCATTTATATTAAATATTAAACATATTATTTTTAATATTATAGCTGTTCTAAAATATAAAGGATGTATATATAAGTAATATTCAGACTGACAATTTTAAAAAGAAAAAGAAAGAAATTTCATATATCCTTTGACAAGGATATATGGTTAAGTCTAAGTACCTGCTTCTGATTTAATTTTAATTCATTGGGAGTGGTAGGAAGAGTTCTAACTCCTCCCTTTCATCTTGGATCATCCTGAACCGTGTTTATTACTGATCTAGCTTCTACCAGCTATAATCTTTCTAGTATTCGCTGCCTTTCTCCTTCAATTTTTTTTTAATCATGAAATTTATTTTTTGAATTACATAAATTAATTTACTCATCTATTAATTAATTTTATACACTTCCAATAACATTATTTACATTTTCAAAAGGTTTTTGTTTTTTTTATTTAAAAAAATATTTTTTTTTTTTACTTTGGATTATTTCACGATTTCTAAATGTTGTATAGAAAATTTGGTGATATACGATAACTTTCTAGAGTCTTTATTCAGTAATTCAGTTTAAAAACAGATTTATTTGACAAAATATTACATTTTATGTATTATATAATGCTTACTTAAATTAAAAGAAAAACAAATCGTGCTTTTAAAGTTTTCCAAGGAAGCCCCCACAGTCGAAGTGTTAATAAATAGACATAAAATATTAATGAACCACATCAATCTTAAATTAATTAATTTTTCGATAGCTGACTAAGGTGTGCTATTAAACTTTTAGCAGGATGACAGTATTAAACCAGGGTTGCAGAATGGAGGTGACCTGCGACCAGCCTACAAATCCTCACCTGCGACTCCTGCACCTGTTGTCAGGTTTAGAATACCTTCTGAGGACTCTCCGCCTCCATATATCCGTGGTAAATTTCTATGTCATCATAAATATCCGTACCTACTGAGTTGGCACTATTAAATGAGTTCTCTAAACTTATTTGTGTTATTTACTGACCGCACCCCCAACCATCTTCTCATACATGAATATTTTTAATATCAATGCGTTCCTTAAGCTGTGATACCTCATAACTCAAAAAAATTGACATTATGATTTTAATATTTTTAAAATAATAAAAAATCAACACAACATTCTAGAGACATCTGGTCTCAAACACCATTTTGATAGCTGTATAACTTTTTCTGACTAGGAGAATTCTTTTAAGGATTCTCAATTTTTAAAACAGTAATTTTTATTTAATTTATTTTTTAAGTGATATAAAATTGTTTTCGGAGTTACAAGTCATCACAGCTTAAGTGAAAAAATATAAATACAATCAAAGACTGCAATAAATTTTACCGATTATAAATCATTAAAATTTAAATAGATCTTTTTTTTTTACTTTCTTATTTCAGGTAATGTAGCAGTTTTAATTCAAAAATGTATTATTATTTATAATACTTCCAATTCTAATCAATTGCAAATGAGTATTTTTGTTATTAAATTATAGCTGGGTATTTTTGTCTAATATATGTTTCTAAATATATAATCTTTTCACTTTCTTGCAGCTGGTTATTATTGTTTAAATAAATAATAATTATAACCAATTTAAGTCTCAAAACATTCTTTACAAAACATTTTTCTATTTCAATCTTATTTTTAAATGCAAAAAATAAATAATGAGATATACATTTTTGTTAAATCAATTTTATTCTTTATTTTCTAGAAAATGGTGGCCTTATGGTTGACAGATTTGCTGATGATGATGAAAAAGTCAAAATTTTAAGAAATGTAAGTAATTGTACTATTATAAATTAATTAAACATATGTATAATAAATAAATATATAATTCAAAATCCTAATAAGTATATATTTTACTTAATAAATATCAATCAAAATCAAAGAGGAAAAACCATTTGGACCAATTTATATCCACAAATATAAATTGTTTTTTATTTAAAACTATAATAATACATATTTTTATAACAGTTTTATTTTACATAGATATATTCAACATGTTTGTAATGTTTAGGCCTTTTTCAAATGTAATAATCCCATTCATATTATTAAAATATATTTTCATGTATACAATTAGTAGAAGTATTTGTTGCAAATAAAAACAAATCCTCATTCCCAACTATATAAACCAGTAATTTTTTTTTTTAAGGGTGACTTTTTTTGTCTAAAATATTCAAGTTAATATAAAAAATTCATTTTTAAAACCTATATAATGTTAAAATTATATAAGTTAAAAGATTTTTTTCCTTCATATTTGAGCAAAATTTATTACTTTTTTAAAAATAAATGGTGAGACAATTTTCAATTTCCTTTTTATTTTGATTTCCTACGAATAGGGGGATGCCATAACCCTACTCTTCTTCAAACTAAAGGGGTAGCCAAAAAGGCCACGCCCAGGAAAGGAAGGAATAAGTTTCATTTATACTAAGTTTGTTCACATTGAGACTTTTACTGGTTAACAGTACACTCTATTGGATTTATTATTTAACAATTTTTGTTTGCAAAATGGAGTTTACAAGAGCTTCTTACTTATTTAATCTGCTTAGGAGTTTGGCATATGTTACATTCAAATTGTTTGTGCCTATTTTATAATTTAATGCATAATTTTGATTTTCAGCTATTGCTATAGCTTCTAAAACTATTGTTTTCTTTATGTAGTATTTTGACTTCCTGACAATAAACAATATATCATCAATCATTTTGATTGATGTTAATTAAATTACAATGATCCCCCTAAAAAACCAAAATAAAGTGGTTTACTTATTTATTCTTTTCTCAATCAATTTCGATGTTATTAATTGTCTAAATATCCATTCTTAATTTATTTACGTATATTTTAAGCTATAATACTGTTTCTGCTTAGGAACTAAAGGAAGACAAATTTGATGGAACTGAAATACCCGAACTTAACCTCGATATCGTCAGCCAAACAATCAATGAAGATTGTGTTGGAGAGCAAGCTGAAGAAGAAGAAGATGAGAAACGAAGCCTTCGACCAGAGAAGGTAAAACTGAGGGTTTGTCTTGCTTCATTTTTTAAAATAAATAATCACACATATCTATATTTTATTTGGTAGTATCTCTAAACACTTTATCACTGTTTGTTTGATTTGTAATTAATATCTGTCTTATGCATTGTAGTGTCTGTCAGCAATAACATTATTGAATGCTTTGTCAAGTTTTTTGTCATACAATGTTTTTGGTGAAGGTATTAAATGTGTTGGGGTTCCAGGGTATGGAAGATGGTTTAGAAAATAACAACATATCCATAAAATTGGAAGATATCGGGCGTCATGTCACGTCACCCTACGCTTAAAAAGGTCATCACTTATATTAATATTTTTATGCATGTGTAATTTCTTAAATTTAAGTTTTATAATATATTTAACCAAAATATTTATAATCAAGTTTTATTTGTATAGGTATAAGTAAAAAATGCATGTTGCTTTTAATAGTACATAAGCAGTAATATTTAACTATATTATAATTAAATATTAATATTTTATAAAACCACTGAATTCATTAAAACAATCAGATTATTTACCCTAATATGAACCTGATTGTTGTTAAATAACTATCATTTTCGTTATATAACTATCATTGTTATTAAATAACTATCATTTTTGTTATATAACTAACATTTTTGTTATATAACTATCATTGTTATTAAATAACTATCATTGTTATTAAATAACTATCACTGTTATTAAATAACTGTAATTGCTGTTATATTACTACATTAACTGTCATTGTTGTTGTATAACAATCATTGTTGTAAAATAACTTACATAACTATCATTATTGTCATTATTGTTAAATAACTATCATGAATTATTAGTATCATCAGTTACCATTTAATAACCAAATAATATTTTTTTTATTTAAAAGCGCAGATCCATCTGTAGATCTCCAGCCATCTGTAGATTTTGCCCTTAAATTCAAACAACAACAAATGTAATATTTTGCTTGCGATTATTTTTACCTCCATTGGTTTTTTTCTTTTTCTTTTTTTAGTTTTCCTCATTATTATAGGAATCATTTATTTTAATAATTAAAATTTGAATGTGATATTTGATTGTAGGATAACTCCGACACAATAACACTGCGATCAAGCATTTCATCTTTATCCTCGGCAGGTAACTATTGTTCCTATCATAATTTCCCCTACACACAAGTATTGATATGTTTCTTCTACTCATAATTTTCTTGTCATTTCACAATCCATATACTTTTTCTGGAATTTTTATTACAGTCAAGGATTTAGTTTTGAATTTGAATGCTTGTTGAAAACACCAGATATATTAATGTTGTGTTATTGATTGATGAAACTTTTATCAATCAATACTATAAAATTGATTTTTTATTCATTTACAAATAGTTACATTTATTGGAATTTTTGTCTAAGTTCCTATATTGTTTTGTTTTATATCTAGGAAGGAGGAGAAAATTCAACTTTGGAAGATTCTTGTCTCCATTATTTATGTCTGAAGGTAGAGTAAGGAACTTCGCAAATCCTTTGAGCTACCTTGGTAGCCCAAGACTCAACAGAGCCGTGATACACAGTCGGGAATCCATCATGTCCATCGATTAAGTGATTTATATGTGTACTAGTGTGTGTCCGTTACAGACTTATAGCTTATTGACTCAAGTGACATTTTTTTTAAAAATTTTTATAGATTTTAGGATAATTTTTGTTTTAGAAATTCATCAAAACTTCTTTTCACATGATATGTTTTCAGAAATTGTGTAAATAGAAACTTTATAAAAATAACTGATAAATCTATTGATAATTTGATTACTCCTATTCGAAACTTGGAGGAAATATAAAAAAACTGAATAGAAATTTTCATATTATATACTATTTGTGGCCTTTAAAACAAAATATTTTTTCAATTTCTTTTATCATGGTTTTAGCATTATTAGTAGTGGGCAATCCTTTTCGATTTTAAATGTTGAAATTATAAATGAAATCATAAAATAAAGTGTTGCTGGCTTGGCGGTTTTTACTAAACTCATTTTTTGGCTTGCTCACTAGCACCACATTGTCACCAAATTTAATTCGCAGAATTTTATTTTCTTCATTAATTAAAATGTAAATTAATGAAACAAAGGAATGAAGAATGTTGGATATTTTCTCAATAATAAAGTTTATTTTTATATAGGGAGATGGTCAGGGTTGCGGTCAAAAGTGAAACAAAAATAGTTTACAACTATTTATTTTCCAACGTTTCGCCCCACTTTGCAGGGCTTCATAAGGGCTGCTCAAATGAATAAGTTGAACAGCTTCCTCCTGTTCAACTTATTTATTTGGACAGCCCTGATGAAGCCCTGCAAAGTGGGGCGAAACGTTGGAAAATAAATAGTTGTAAACTATTTTTGTTTCACTTTTGACCGCAACCCTGACCATCTCCCTATATATCAATTTTTACGGTCAACTATACATACATATATACAAGTTTATTTTTAGTTCAATAACAGTTCCTCTTTCCTCTCAAATTCAAATTATACTAAAATTGAAAAATTTAAAACCAATAAAAAAAATACTGTCACACATTTTATAAAAAAACATGTAATACATTATAATTTTTCTAAGCCTTCTCTCTCTCTCTCTCTCAAGCCCGAGAGTCTCCTATTACCTGGGGACTATAGGAGAGGTTTTTATAGCCATGTGTTTTACTAGAAAATTCTACCAAAAAAAACCATCTTAGGCAATAGATTAATATGAAGTGCGCCATGGACAATGGACTAATGGATGCTAATTTTTAGAAGAATAACCATTGTGTGATATAGGGAACAGAAGAAAAATTCAATTTAGTGATTTGTTAAGTATTTCATTTAAAAAATTACGTTATTTGCTTCTGCCAATAAAAAAAGAATCTAGATATGACATCACCTTCCAATTTAGTCTTATTTCTTGTAATTAATTTGTATGTCTTTAATGCTATTGATTTTTCAGTTAGCTTTAGTCTTCATTTTAGTGATTAAATTTTGGTTGAAGTTATCAATAGTTCATTGTAAAATTCTCAGAATTATAAGAAAGCTTTAAGAATTTGAAAACACATATTTAATTTGTACATGGTCCTGTGAAATATTTTTGAAATTCCTTTTCAGTTTAAGATATTTAATTATATTAGCAACAGATGTAAAATTATAATGTTTCTTAGGGCCGGTTGCACCATCACAGTTTAAATTACAATTTCTTTGTTAATGACTGCAGGTTAAACTGAGACTTCGAGCAAATCTACATTTAACCATACAAGGAACCTTCCATAGTTCCAGTTGGATCTGTTTTCTATAGAAGGTGTATTGTTGTATTCCGTTCCTTTCCAAATTCAATAAAATGGATTTGATCAAGATAGAGGACTAAGACTTCAAAGAATTAGTTGCTCAGACAATAATGAATAAAAAAGTATCCTGTCGCTGACCAAACCATTTTTTACAGTGGTCAGAAGAATTTTTTCAGTGATTTTGACTGTCAAAAATGGCTGTTGAACCAATTTTAAATTTAATTGGACCCACAATATCTAACAGTGATAGGAATTGAAGAGTAACCAACTTCAAGGATAGTTGCATGAAAATAAAAATAAGTAATCATGTTAAAAGAAGTTTAGATGTATTGGACTTTTTTTCATAAATCTCATTGAACATATTAGATAATAATACTCTCATTTATTTAGCACGTTTTTGAGAAGTTAGTCGTATGATTTTATGACAGTCATTATTCTAACTTAAGTGCTTTTAGTCTCTTAGTAGTTTTTGGTTATTAGTATTATTAATAGTTGGTGTTTACTATCAACAGCAGTTGATAAAATAAAATCACAAAAGAGCTCTTTAATTTAAAACACTTCTCAGATTTGTAACTTATGAACGAGTACAGTTCAATAACTTTTTTCAACACCTGTGTCATAACAAGTATCACTAAAAATAATAACTTTATCATAAACTCCAATGTATGTTTATAATATTCAAAAACTAGTTTTTCAAAACGTAGCAGTATACAGCTGACTCTTTTTACTTTTTAAAAGCATGTATTATCAGATAAAGGGTGTTTTCTACCTTTTAACATATTTTACTTTATTTTAAGAAAAATAAAGCTATGACATTCTATGAAATCGCTATGCTCCACAAACCTATTGCTATATCAGAACTGCACTCTAAAATTTATAATACCATGTATTAAACATTTGCTGGAATGTAGAATGTTGCCTATAAGAGGTTTGAGTTGTGTTAAATAATGAAATAACTTATTACAATTATTTAAAATAAGTGAAAGATCGTTGATTGATTGGGTGTAGTCAAAAGGACACAAATAGTAATAAAACTATTTATTATTAGCCAATGTTTCATTCCACATTGCAGGGCTTCATGAGGGCTAAAAAAGATGCAAACAACTACAATAATCTAACACAGGGAATAGATTACAAAAATAAAAGTTAACTAAGATATTGCTAAAACTGATTTAAAATATGTGAAAATTAATATAAAAATAAACAAAGTAAAAATAAGATGTACAGTGAAAAGTATAAATAAACATGAATTACAAAAAGGTACTTGACAATTAATGAAACAGAAATAATAAAAAATTAGATAAAAGAGGAATACAAAAATATGGTACACACTGAGAGACCGAAAATGAGAATAAAATAAAGGTAAAGAATAAAGAAAATATTTTAAACAATTTTTAGCCATACTTTAGTTAACTTTTATTTTTGTTATCCATTCTCTTACATTATTTTAAATGTTTATATCTGTTTTAGCACTGATGAAGCCCTGCAAAGTAGGGCGAAACATTGACTCATTACAAATAATTTTATTACAATTTTAGTTCTTTTGACCAGACATGGACTATATTCCTTTTATACTTCAAATAAGTTATTATTTTTAAATTAATTAATTAATTAAAAATTTATAAATTAATTTTTGACCGTACAAAACCAATTATCTTATTATTTTTGATATTGATATCAATCTGCTAACTGACCGCAATTAACAATCTTACTCTGTTGTTAGTTGACAGGAGCATTCATTATTGAAATAATAACAAAAAGAACAAATTTAAATTAAATTAATTGATCTCAAGTTTGTTATTTCATGTTTTAAATTTTGGTTGCTACTATTATTCGCATCATCAATTTTACTTTCTAATTTTAATAATATAAACAAAATATTTGATTGGATAAAATCTTTGTTGATTACTTCTTATAGTTATAGACTTATTAAATATTCATGTTGTTGATCAATGATGTTAAATTTTTGTTTTAATATTCCTCTTTGGCCTTAGCACTGGGAGCAAAGCACCTTAGTTTAGTTGGTAAATATATTGTTGATAAAAAAATCTTAGTATAAGTTATCAAATTTTAACTATCATAAATAGCAGATGTATAAAAGTATTAAATTATGAGTCTAAATAAATTTAACTAAAGTGAATCAGAATAGAAAATGCAAACTTAAGACAATTTTTAGTGATATTTTGTAGTTTCCACTGAAAACTTGATCTTGTATTTTGTAGGCAATCACTTCAACATCTTTTAACCTCAAATATTGTATTCAGTCAATTGTTTATAGAAATAAATAATTGAGTTTCCATTAATATGTATTATAAATATTAATAATTATATTTGTTTCTATTAATTGTAAAAATAATGTAAATATCGATAATGTTTTTAGCAATAGATTATTATTTATACGATGAACATTAATTATAGAATATATTTTTCAGTGATTGACTATAGCTACTAGAATTGAAGACTTATTAGTTAATTAAATTTGAGTTAGCTCTTATGAATCACTTGTTAAAGATTACAAATTAAAGATAAGTTATTAGTTGTATTTTTGAAAATTCCCTTTCACACATAAAATCTAAATAATTTGTAGATTTTTTGCAGAAATTACCAACTTGCTTAGAATATTTAAACTAATTTTTAAAAGATCCGATTATGTAATTTTCTGGTGTTTGAACTGTAATGGAAAGTTATATGGATAATGGGAAGATTAGTGAGTGTACTAAATAGTCTGCATTGTAACTCGGTTACTTTTTTTTTAAATACACATAAGTTAATTTTCCTTAATTGTGAAACATAAAATACTTTGCTTTATTGGCAATGTAAATCTTAGTATAAGTTATATAAGTTGTTTTACAGTTTTAGTTGAGTTTCAATCACATTTTTTTTTTTTCGAGTTGGCTTTACAAACCTTGTTGTAATCAAATTTGACCTGATTTCTCAATTAATAGAAGTCAGGTAAAATATTTTCTGTTATTTTATCTACCCTATCCTTACATATTTTTGGAAAACCTACCTCAAAAAATAATGTTTTTTAACATTTTGAGTGTTAAAACTTCTTTGAATAGTGTGTTATCACAATTTTAATTAGCTCCTCAAATTTCCCAATTTATTGGGGGGAGAGGGAAAGGGAAGATGACATCACTATTCATCTAAATGTATTTTGGGAAATGGTGACTTCCTCCATACCTTATCAATGATAGTACCTTTCAGAAATCTTAAACTAATTTATGAATCATATTTTCATTTAAAATTATACCTCCTGCTTGGAATAGATAACTTAAATAGATTTGACACCAAAATTACATAAATATCAAACAGAAAATTAATCATAAATCTGCAATAACAATATATATATATATATATTTGGTACAGAGAGCTCCTGAATCTTGAAGTACACGTGGAAATCAAAATCAGACTTGACATTTTGAGAACAGTTTATAATGACTTTAAATTTATCAAATTGTAATTATTTTTTTTTCTTACCTCTTAAATCTTTATTTACATCAAATATACTTATATACAATTAGCTTAACCCAATAGATACATATACAAAGGAACATTTTAATCAATCTTGTCTTGGCAGAGGGCATTGTATATGCATCCCATAAGATGGGAATACAGGGCCTACTGAAGGCAGTTTATACATTGATGGCATGTTTGCAGGGGACTCACAAAGAATGGGGAGGGCCCATTTCGGCTGGTGGTTAACCAACTTTGCCTATTGATAAATTCATATCAGATATTAACATCAAGAGACGTCTTGGGTTAATATTTATTTAAGTTGGTCCAGAACACTTCTGTCAGTAACTTTATCATAAAAAATTACAATTTATTTAATTTTTTACATTATTACAGTATGTCATAACAGCAATTATATTTAATTTTAAAAAATCAATAAAATACAACATTTATTCACGCTCTGCTGAGAGGAGTCAAGAGTTTTCCTTACTTTCCTCTAGTTTCATAGCTGCTCTAAATTTATTAAGCATATTTGATATGCTTAATATACAACAATATTTGATATGCTTAATGGGCCGCCTGTAGCTCAGTGGTTAAGACACAGTCTTACCATTTGATTTCTATTGGCGGTGCCGGTTCGAATCCGGCCTGGGACGTTGACTTTTTTCATTGAGTGCCAGTCCCACAAAATGAAGAACTTTTTGACCCCCAACCATGGTTAAGGCGTATCCACATATTGGCCGCTCGCCACGAATCGGAGTCTTGTACAAATGCTCAGTAAACAAAGAGTGGTCCATTCACATGTCAGTGTTATCCAGAGAGGCAAGCATGGCGGACGTATACTTTACGTAAGCACTTGCTTTCAGCCATTGCACTGGGGGGGGTTATATTATTTTTATTACAAAGAAAATAAAAGGAAATTAAATATAAATAAATAAGATTAAATATAAAACTTATTATAAAAATTAACTACAATCTTCTAAAGGGGCCTCTACATGCTGGCCAACCCATGGCGAACTCAGACATACGCGAGCATGTGGATGGGTGGCTTGGCTTGGTTGGCCTAGGCTCGTTGCCGAGCCGTCGAGAGTCGGTTTTGTTGGACACAGATCAAAGGGGTTCGTGAGATGGCTCGCGTAGCATCTCCACCATTGTTCTTAGTCTAGTTGCAACTGAGAGCTGTTAGGTGTTAAAGGTGTTTGTTGGTACTTTTTATAATAAGTTTTATATTTAATCTTATTTATTTATATTTAATTTCCTTTCATTTTCTTTTTTTGTAATAAAAATAATACAATCCAAGTGCAATGGCTGAAACCACTAGTACGTCCGCCATGCTTGCCTCTCTGAATAACACTGACATGTGGATGGCCCGCTCTTTGTTTGCCGAGCATTTGTACGAGCCTCCGATCCGTGGCGAGCGGCCAACATGTGGATCCACCTTAACAGCTCTCAGTTGCAACTAGACAAAGAACAATGGTGGAGATGCTACACGAGCACTCTCACGAACCCCTTTGATCTGTGTCCAAAAACCGACTCTCGACGGATCGGCAACGAGCTTAGGCCAACTCGTACAAGCCACCCATCCACATGCTCGTGCATGTCCGAGTTCGCCTTGGCTTGGCCAACATGTAGAGGCCCCTTTAGGCAGTATAGGACTCCAATGGGAGTCTTGTAAAAAAAAAAAAATGCTTAATATGGAATACCAATCGCTACAATATTATGTTTAGATTGTTATAAAAACATGAGAAATGTAAAGCCTTCAAGATTCTAATTATTTACTATGGTTTTATCAAAATTTAAAAAAAAAAAATCAATAAATGTAGAGATTTAAATGTAGTAAACAAGATGTCCTTTTTTACATGTTAGCCTTATACATAGGTGAACAGTGATGAGTGAAGTTAATTTTTATATCAGCACGTTACTGGTGTCACTAGACCATACCGGCTCTTTAAATATATCGTTTTCAGAAGAAAATGATAAATAATAATTCTGCTAGATGGAAATATGGCAAACCTCTGATGCTCTATAGATTGGCATTGTCTTGTAGACATGGCATGTTAAATTTAGTCTTTCGACCTCTGATTCATTCTTAGAAATAACTGAAGTTAAACAAGAAACTAACAGCATTAACCACTACCTTCTCTGTTCTCAGATACGACTAATTCCTCATTAGGGACAAAGGTGTGGCTTCGTAACAAGCTTTGTGCCAAACACCCTTTGACTTGTACCCCAAAAACCGACTATCGACGTGTAGACCACAAATTTAGGCCAACTTGAACCAGTCAAGCCAGATAACCTATCCATATGCTTGCGCATGTGCGAATTTGCCAATGTTTGGCAAAAGTGTAGAGGTACTTTTGATTGTCATTTTTTTCTAGATATTATTTTAAAACTATCCATTCTTGTTCATCTTTGATACTAGCTTTTTAGACGTTTTTGTATGGCTATTTTTTGCGTCAAACTTCTGTTTCTTCTAATGGTGTTGTATTGTGTGACCAACAGTAAAGATCAAACACTTCCAAAATATTCCCTTTTTAAAGTTACTTGTAAAAGTTTGTGAAAAAACAACAACATATATATGTATACTATGCTACATATCTTGCATGTTACAAGAAACTTTGAATATATGAGTTTTAAAGTTTAAAATATTGTTTTTCATACTACATAGTTTTTCTTAACCAGTTTAACTACCTTCACTCAGATCTCAGCTGAGACTAATGAGGAACAAAAGGTTTTTCATTTTCATGTCGTTTTTCAATTTCAGGCACTTTTTAAATATTGCTCGATTTAACTATATTAAAGTCTCCTGTTCCCGTTTTAAGCTAATATTTCAAAAGTAGTCCGTCGCTCCCCGGTGGTCTTAGCGGAGCGGGTCCAGCAGGGAAGAATTGCCTTTTTTTGTGTTATAATCTCCTCTTGTGAGATTGTGACATGTCGTACATCGACCAACCTACTCGCTATAATTGTCTGTTTGATAAGTCAGATAAGCAAGACTACCATGGAGAAAGGGAGTGGAGGGTTTCATGGCTTCATGTCAAAGACCCTTTGACTTGTACCCCAAAACCCGACTCTCGACGTATAGGTCACAAATTTAGGCCAACTTGTACCAGCCAGATAACCTATCCACATGCTTGCGCATGCGTGAATTTGCTAATGTTTGGCAAATGTGTAGAGGTACCTTTAGATTAATTAAAAACCAGACCTTGACAATTTTTCTGGTTGACATGTACCGAGAAAAAAGTAGATGTTATTAGTATCAAGCATGAGGAGATCAGATAATTTGAGCTCAGAGTATCTCTACTTTCGTTGTATAGTATAATGAGGTGTTAATAATAATAAATAATTAAATTAATAATAAGAATAGTATAAACTAGAGAGGTTACTTTTGATGCTTCCAATACTCTGTAGTATCTTTACTTTTTATATAGTATCTATAGTATAATAGGCAATTGATATGATACCGCAACGGTTTCCAAACTGATTGTCATTACGTATGCCAGGGGTACAGTAAGCTACTGCCACTTTTTCAAAATATTACAAAAATAAAAAAATTAAAATTAATTGCGAATAAACCGTGCATGCTAGTATTTACTTTATTCCGTTGTTTCTTCTATTCCTACCTATTTAACAGCTCTTAGGACAATTGTGTCTTAAAGTTTTTATAGCTCGACAAAAAGTTTTATATCTTTTTTTCTAAAACAAAACGTTTTACAGCAGTTTTTATAGCTCTGCAATTGTGCCGCGAAAAGTTGTTAGCTTTAGAATAAGGTCGCTATGAAAAATATTTTAGGTATCACTACAATACATTGGAGCATCAACTTTTTTTTTTTAATCACCGGTAGATACATCGATTAAAAAGTACGGTATGAGTCCGATTTCATGGAGTATCGATACTATCGAGTATCAACGCTTCAGCTAAAGTATCGAAAGGATTTTAAGCACATAATCTTCTTTTAATACCTTTATGCTGGATCTACACGTTATCGACTTACCACAAATCCAAGACTTGTACAAAAATCCTTGGAAAACAAAGGAAGCAACAAATGACGTTATCCACGCGTTTGTGTGTTCTCGTGATTTTTGTTGGCTATTGACATTCGTATTTACTATTTTCATTATTAAAAGGAACTAAATAAAGATAGCTGAAATGAAAGGAAACGTAAATATCAGTAAATGGTGCGGTAGATGATAAAAATGCATAGATATAGTAATAATAATAATATTCTTTATTTATTCTGGGATTTATCCTTCAGAATAATAAACAGGCGTAAAAATTGGGCTTTAGAGCCTTAAAGTAAAATACAAAATAAAAATTAAATTAAAATAGAATAAAATAATGAATTGTAAAAGATAAAAATGAATAACAATAATTAACAGAACGTATAAAATAAGAATAGAGCAAATAAAATAAAACCATTTTTCATAACATAAAACATAAGATTACTAACACTTCTGATAATAATTTAAAAAAAAAATCAAAATCAACTACAATTAAACTAAAAATAATAAATGGAAGGTACAATTTTTGCTAATATACATATTTACAAGTATGAACAAAATTCTGAAACATAAAATACCGAGAATATATAAACCTTATTTGAAACTTTCCATTGTTATTCTTCCGGAATTGGATGGACAGAAGGTAGTCGAATATACGGGATTTGAAGGTTGGAAGGGAATTAGAACTAGGTATAAAGGAGGGAATAGAATTCCATAGGGAAGAGGAACGGATGAGGAATGATCTACCAATGGCTGCGGTTCGATGTGCAGTTACGTATAAGTCTGAAGGCCGTAAGCTGGTGATATAGTACAACATAACCTAGAAATTCAAGTTTCGTTCTAGGATTTTTATCAGATAATTGTTAATTGCCATGAAATACATCTTCGTAAATGTATATTTTTGCTATGTCAAACCTACAACTAACCATTCATGTTAATTGACAAGATTTGAAATGATGTATTTACACCCAATTAAAAGAATTTTAAAATATGAAATCTTAAACAAGAGCTAGTTATTAAATCTAAAGGTTAGAGAAAATTATTTAATTAATTAAAACACGAGGAGCACAAATATATATCTTTTGGCAGTTATGAAACAAAACTAACTGAACACAAACGTGTGGATGCAACACAAGCACCCTTTGATTTATATAAAAAAAACCGATACTCAACGGGTCGGGCACAAATTCAGGCTAACTTGTACCAGCCTAAACAAATAACTCATCCGCACGCCTGCGTATGTGCGAATTTTCAATAGTTTGGTAAACTTGCAGAGGTCCTTTAAAATATTGGATGTATCTTCTACAGTTTTAAGTATAATTGTAAACTTTAAGTAAGAATCTCTTTAAAATAGTATTTCGCTTTTGTAAATTGGTTCAGTTCAGTATTAAAAAAAAAAAAAAGGATCTTTCCAACTGAAATAAAATTTCTTAGTTCTAACATTTTGCACAAACCATAGGTTTGCATTACGTATCAATTCAGAGGTTCATAGGTCTTGGAAAAGTTGGTAATTAGTTCCTAAAACATTCGGGTCGTACATATTTTTTTTCAGTTGTCACATGGAATGCTAAAACAAAAGGAAGGATTGGAAGACCGATGGTTGACCGTGTGTAATAACAGAAAAGAAAGATCTCGAGGTCCGAGTCCGGTCAAATAAAAACTTTAATAATGACGAAAGTATTTATATTGAGCCAGTGTTTCACCCCACGTTATAGGGCTTTATCACGGCTAAAAAAGATACAAACACTGAAGTGATGTAAACATGAATGAGAAAAGTAAATCAAAAATTATAAAGATGTACAATGGAACGTAAAAATTAAATAAGAATTATAAATGTTTATAGACAATTAATGGAAACGGAAATAATAACAGATAAAAAGAAGAAATATAAATTAAAATACAAATTAAAATATGGAAAAAAAGGGGGAATAAGAATAAAATCAAGGTACCACACAGGCTAGAAGTCAGAGCCTAAGTGAACGTTTGACATAAAGAGAGAACTTTTCTCTTGAAGAAGTTTGTCGGGGGGTGCGGTCAGCAAAGAACAACATAAATAAACAAAACCATATTTATTTATTTTATGCCGACGTTTCGACCTGAGTT